>NC_059113.1:89278005-89578005 GCF_020740685.1 Jaculus jaculus | reverse complement strand
AGCACCCTTAGCCATCGAGCAATCTTTCCAGCCCTGCTATGTTTTCTTTAAAGGACTACATAATAAAATTGAGGCAGAAAATTTGCTTGAAATATATAAAAGATTTATATTTACACCTGTCTATGTATCTATATCTATCTATATATCTGTATCTATCTATCTATCTATCTATCTATGTATCTATCTATCTATCTATCTATCATCTCTCTCTCTCCATATATATATATATATATATATATATATATATATATATATATATATATATATATATATGATATACTGTACAAAAGTTCTTCCCAAACTCTCATTTTCAGGGACAAAATTAGAAAACAATATTTACAGGACACACAGGCATAAGCAGGAGAGGTCTGTTTAGTTCCACAAGTATCTCTTTGCAAGTTGTCCCCTCCTCATCACTTTCTTCTTTTGGCAAGAAAATAAATTCCCAATTTGTTTACCTTCTATGTAGCAATTAAAATTCATGAACTTAATCTATAACCATCAGCATAGATAATTCCAAAACGTTAAGTTGGGGTAGAAAAGAAATGAAATTGAAATACTGCATGTGGAAAATTGTGCAATGATATAAAGTATTCATTACATCTACGTGACAGGCACTTCTCATACCTGCTGTTCTTAGAAGAAGCAGGGGAAGTTTTTCATTTCTGGGTCTTCACTCAAAGGCTCAGGCCCAGGCACAGCTTCGACCCATTAGCTGTGGGCATTTGCATTCAGTTGTTTTGACAGTTTGAGAGCTCTGGACTACAGGACTCCTTTATCTACCTGCCTCTTAAGTGTTTTTCAATTCTGCTTCTCTTAAAGGACTAAGTGTTTAATTCTGTAAGTAAAATTCACTTTCCAATATGGTACATACACTGAAATGTTATTTGACCTTCTCTTTAGAAGGAAATCCCATCATATGTGACAGCAGGGGTGAGTCAGGAGAACATTATGTTAGAGAATCAAGAGGGCAACACAAAGCCGACTACTGCACAATTCTGTGTAAGTGTGCATGTGTGTGTAAAATACACACGGAGGGGTAAAGAGTAGAATTGAGGTTGTCAGGGAAAAATGGAGAGCTTCTAGTCAAGGAATCTAAAGTTTCAGGAAGACAAGAAGTTCTTGAAATCTGGTGGACAGCATTGTGCCTATAGACAGCAATATTGTACTTAATATAACATTAATCATAATATTATCTTTCAAGTCCAGCCATTTTTGCTGTACAGGTATTCTATGTCCCATGATCCTTACAGATGAGATGGGAAGTAATTGTGGTTCACAAAAATAACTGTGTGGTCCATTCCTCTTTAGTTCTTTGAAAGCACCCATTTTTAAATTTTTTTAAATTTTTTAAAATTTTATTTATTTGAGAGTGAACAACAGAGAAAGAGGCACAGAGAGAGAGAGAGAAAGAGAGAGAGAGAGAAAGAATGGGCACGCCAGGGCCTCTAGCCACTGCAAACGAACTCCAGATGCGTGCGCCCCCCTGGCTAACGTGGGTCCTGGAGAATCATGCCTAGAACCAGGGTCCTTAGGCTTCACAGGCAAATGCTTAACCACTAAGCCATCTCTCCAGCCCGAAAGCATCCATTTTTAGTTGGGCTGATGAATGATCTTTATGGAGATTGTTTATATCTTATAGAAAAACCGTATATTGTCCATAACTGTCTGGAAACTTATATCTCCATTTTTTCAGTTCCACATCCTATTATCCACTGGGTCAATGTATCACAAGGAAGATTTCAAGTATCTCTTTTGACTAAACAGCTGTGGGGAAATAGCAGGATTTGTAAGTATATCATACCTTTATATTCCCTTATAGTTTCCCAAAATGTTCACATTTTTATGATATTTAACACCCATGCAAACTCTGTTGCAAAGTATATATTATCAGTACCTAATCAATAAAATGCCATAAGGTATTTGAAGCTGTAATAATAAATAACATGTGTTCAAAATTAAGTTCATTTTCTTTCAAGAATTCAAACCTTCTCCTTAGCTCGGTGAACACAGGGTACCGATTTCCTATTTGAGTCAGAAATCAGAGAGCCTCTGTTTCTGTAACCCATCTGTAGTAACAGCTTCACGTTGTGTGCGATGAACCTCCAAACCAGGCACAGTTTAGGCAAAGAAGGGGTATACTTCAAGCCTGCATATCCAGGAGGAATCTCCATCAGTAGCAAGACCTGTGCAGCACATTGCCTCAGTACGGTTCAGATGTCTATTTCTGGTCTATGACTGGAGAACAGCTTTAAGCATTGTATAATCTGCTTGGCATTAACATGCGTACTGTATTCTACAGTGAGATAAGGGCAAGAGACATGAGGAAGCTGAGGAGGCTTAAAAGCATCCCCAAGGTGTGGGGGGGGATGTCACAATCTTTAATCCCAGTACTCAGGAAGCAGAAGTAGGAGGACCACTATCATCTTAAGGTCACCCTGAGACTCCACAATGAATTCCAAGTCAGCCTGGGCTACTGTGAGACCCTACCTCGAAAAACCAAAACAAACAAACAAAAAAGCCTTCACCCAGTTTGAGATTCCTAGTCTACAGAGACTAAGAATAGAGCACATAAAATTTGGATAAAATAACAAAAGTAAACAAATGGAAAGTTTTCCAGTGTTTAACTAAGTTGATAATTAAAGGAGTGAAGTTGATGGAGACCAGAGTTAACATCTGGCTGGGACAAGCTAAAAATACACAAGGGCCTAGAATTTACGTGCAAATAAATAAGTTGCACACTGTCACCAGGAGAAGTAGAAAGCTGGGTCAGAGACACTAAAACATGAAGCTGGAATTGGGGGATGAGGCGATGACTTAGTGGACAAACCGTCTTCCATGTAAGTGTGAGTACCTAAATTTGGATGCCCAGAACCCACATTAAAAAGCCAGACATGGGGGCGGGGGGCAGGGGTGAAGGGATGGCTTAGAGATTAAGGTGTTTGCCTGCAGAGCCAAAGGACCCAGGTTCAATTCCCCATGACTGATGTAAGTCAGATGCACAAGATGGCACATGCATCTGGAGTTCATTTGCAGTGGCTGGAGGCCCTGGGTGTGCCTATTCTCTCTCTCTGTCAAATAAATGAATACAATTAAAAAAAATTTTAAAGCCTGACATGGGATGGAGAGATGGCTTAGCAGTTAAGGCACTTGCCTGTAGTGCCAAAGGACCCAGGTTCGATCCCCCAGTACCCATGTAAGCCAGATGCACAAGGTGGCACATGTATCTGGACTTTGCAGTGACTGGAAGCCCTGGCACACCCATTCTCTTTCTCTCTGCCTATTTCCCTTTCTCAAATAAATAAATAAAAATGAAATATTTTTAAAAAGCCTAACATTATGTCTGGCAACTATAAAGTTCAGTGTGCCTGTGATGAGAATTGAAATGGAGACAGGAAAATTTCCTAGAAGTTCATGAACCAGCTTGGTGATGCTGTTTGGGAAATTTGTGGAACCTTTGGAAAGTGAAGCCTTGCTAGAGGAAGCATGTCACTGGAGGAGGGTCTTGAGGTATTACAGTCCAGACCTGACTGGTTCTCTTGTGTTTTTCTACGTGCTTCTTGCTGATGAGAAGATGGGAGGCCAGCTGTCCACTCCTTCCATACTTCCTCCACCATAGTGAAACTTCCTCTTGGAACTGTAAGCCCAAACAAAAACCTTTCCTTCCCTGAGCTTCTTCTGGTCAGGTATTTTGTCCCAGCAACAAGAAACTAACTAATACACTGTGCAAACAGTGATAAGCAACAACAAAAATAAAAAATCAGAGAGACTGCCTCAAGCAAGATAGAAAGCCAGGACTTATGGTTAAGATGATGGCATAGGTACCATGCCAAAGCAGCCTAGGGGGGAAAAAGACCAAAACACCTCAGCAAAATACACACTTTTACTAAAAAGCGAGGGGCATAGGAAATTAAAACGGCAGCAGAGAAGTAGAAGAGATCCAGAGTATCCAGAGCTCGCACAGGCCGGCAAAAGCATCCCCGGCAGGTCCAGCCACCGTGGCAGTGGAGCACTAGTAAGCCTCCAGGCTTGGCTTGCGTGGCAGGAAAAGCAAGGTGAGGGGAGCTTCGAGGCACACCAGAGTTCTCTGCAAACTAGAAACGTGAATGGAGAGCGGCAGTGAGCAACAGAAGAGCAGATCGCAAGGTAGAAAAGCAGGAGGAACAGCAAGAGAACTAGAGCAGCTGCGGCTCCCTCCCCTCCCCCACCACCTGTGCCCAGCTCCAGCAAACAGAGCAGTGGTCCCGAGACCTGGCCACGCCATATTGAGCTGACAGCGCCACCCAAGCAGAAGCAGAATCTGGCAGCAACATCAGCAGCTCTGGCACCAGCAACAGCAGCCCCAGCAGCGGCAGATCCAGCAGGATCCAGCAGCGACAGCTTCAGCGGCAGCATTGGCGGATCCAGCAGTGGCAGCTACAGCAGCAGCAGTAGCAGATCCAGCAGCAGCAGCAGCAGCTTCAGCAGCGGAGGTGCCAATCTGCAGGGCCACAGTTTCCAGGCTTGGTTTGCCCCACAGGAAAAGTCAGTGCCCAGCTCCAGAAATCAGAACAGCAGCCCAACGATCCAGCCAGCAACTTGACTGAGACCAAAATCATCCAAAAAGGTAACTGGGATTGCACCAGGGGAGGGTCTCACTTGGTCACAAGCTGACTTGGATCCCTCAACAGACCAGAAATCTTAACCTCTTTGTTGATAGAAGATCTTGTTGTTATAATACCTACTCTTGCATAAATACTCGGTACTGTTTTTGATTGAATGTATACGGTGTTTAGTTAAATTTTAGAATCTGCCTGTATTTTATTCTACTCAGCCTACTTGAATACTCCCATAGCAGGGAAATTCAACCCCTAGGAGCACCTTTGTAGATACTCTGAGAGTCTTAAGAGCCACACCTAACACCTTAAGCTCCTACCCTGAAAATATATAACATCAGATCAATTGATACAGCTAAGAATACCCAGCTAGCTAGAAAATCCAAGCATTAACTTAATCCAAGATGCAAAAATATATACATTATAACACAAGAAACACTAAAAAGCAAGACAATATAAATCCACCTAAAGGTATTAATGCATCAGAAATGGCCTCCAGTGAGAACGAGTTAGAGGAAATGCCTGAGAAAGATTTCAAAAGAATGATTGCAAATATGTTCAAAGAAGTCAAAGAACAAATCAAAGGAATCAAAGAGGAAATCAAAGTGGAAATCAAAGAAGATGCAGGACACCAATTTAATGAAATAAGGAAGGCAATACAAAACATAAATAAGAAAATAGAAATAATAAAGAAAAACCAGTCAGAACTACTAGCAATGAAGAACACAGTTAATAAAATAAAAAACTTTGTAGAAAATCTCACCAGTAGAATGGATGAAGGAGAGGATAGAATATTTAAGCTAGAAGACCAGGTGGCAGATCTAATACCATCCAACAAAGAGAAAGACAAACTAATAGAAAAGTATGAATGGGAATTTCAAGATATTCGGGACACTATGAAAAGATCAAACATAAGAATTCAGGGCATAGTAGAAGGAGAAGAATTTCACTCCAAAGGCATAGTAGGCATCTTCAACAAAATCATAGAAGAAAACTTCCTCCAAATTGGGAAGGGGGTGCCAATGCAGATACAGGAAGCCTTTAGAACCCCAGCCAGACAAAACCTAGAAAGAACCTCTCCTCGTCATATTATAATCAAACTTCCAAACACACAAACCAAATTAAAAATAGTGAAAGCAGTTAGAGAGAAGAGTCAAGTTACCCACAAAGCAAGCCCATCAGGATTACAGCAGATTATTCAACACAAACTTTAAAAGCCAGAAGGGCTTGGAGTGATATATTCCAAGTTCTGAAAGATAACAACTGTCAACCACAGTTACTTTATCCTGCAAAGCTAATCATTCAAATAGACGGAGAAACAAGGACATTCCATGACAAAAGCAGGTTAAAGGAGTATTTGAAGACAAAACCAGCTCTACAGAAAATATGTGAAGGAATCCTCCATGCTGAAGAAAAGGAAAAGCACACATATAAGGAACCTGGGAAAAACAAGCAATAGTTAAATACTAGTTAACACAAGAGAGCAAAGGTAGAACCAGAACCACAAAAAAAAAAAAAAAAGTCAAACATAAATACACAACTTTCAATAATATCTCTTAATATCAATGGCCTCAATGCCCCAACCAAAAGACATAGGTTTGCAGACTGGGTCAAAAAGCAGGATCCTACAATTTGTTGTCTCCAATAAACTCACCTTTCTACAAAGGATAGACATTATCTTAGGGTGAAAGGTTGGAAAATGGTGTTTCAAGCAAATGGGCCTAGAAAACAAGCAGGGGTTTCTATCCTAATATCTGACAAGGTAGACTTCAGTCCAATATTAGTCAAGAAAGATAAGGAAGGTCACTTTATATTGATTAAGGACACACTCCAACAGGAGGACATTACAATCCTAAACATATATACCCCTTACATGGGGGCTCCCAAATTCATCAAACGAACACTATTAGAAGATAGAAAGCCAGAACTGATATTAGAACTTTCCATCTGTCCTCCACATACAGAACAAGGTGTACCTATGCTCACACACGGGTGTGCATGCTTACATGCATGCTTACACACGTGTGCATGCACACACATACACACTTACACACATATCATCTTAAAAGCCAATTTGGGGCTGGAGAGATTGCTTAGTGGTTAAGGCACTTGCCTGTGAAGCCAAAAGACCCAGGTCTGATTCCCCTGGATGCACATAAGCCAGTTGCACAAGGGCATGCATGTATCTGGAGCTCATTTGCAGTGGGTAGAGGCCCTGGAATACCCATTCTTTCTGTCTCCTCTCTCTCTCTCTCTCTCTCTCTCCTTGCAAATAAAATAAAATAAAATTATTTTTAAAAAGACAATTTTTTAAAGGACGATAATACTCACTATAAAAACCGTGTGTTTGTGTGTGTTAATCTATTGCTACCAGGCTCTGGGAGACACACAGCTTTCTACTCATATCTCAGTCCTGACTCCCTGATCTTTGGAGCAACTGTCTCTCACAGGCCACCAGTGGTCCTCCAGATTATTCAATTAGGTATTGTCTTTGTTGTAGTTTAGACATTGAAATAAGACATTTAAATCAGGTGGGGAGTTCAGGAAGATAGAATGAAAGCTTGACTCAGGATGGGGGAAGCATTGGCTTTTTCGAGTTTCCTCTCCTATTAATTTATTTCCTTCACTGCAGGAATGACGACCATCATAATTCCACCTGAATATGAAACTCAAGACGGAATAACTTTTTCTGGATATTGATCAAAATATTGACAATCAAGATTATACAGAAAAGTCAACCTGACCTATATCCCAATCCTGAAATGATCTACTAATGATTTTGCTTGCAGAATGTGATTTTTACCAAGTACAGTCATCTGGTTGGTACTTACCAGATGTCTAACTGAAATTAAGGTAAGTTCAAGTTAATAGAAATAGCTAACAGATAATTCTATTGCTTTTCGACTTGAGAACTAGTGGACTGATGACATTTCATGGATAACCTTGAGTGCATTTAAAACAGACTCAATATGTTTAAACTACATGAGTGACTATACTTGGAAAAATAACAGAGCATTAATAAAAATGCAATCAAATCATTTCCTCACTAGAGGTATAAAATGTGTCTATCATGATAAATAGCTAATACTGGATAATAGCTATTGGCTTAAATTACATTTTCATTTTTCTTTGAATAGGGTCAGATTTTAACTTCAGTAAAGCATTCTTGAAATAACAGGCATGGAAGTACCACACTCACAGCTGCATCTATAATCAACTATAGTCAAGCAAAAACACTTTAAATTACTAAACTTATGAAATGAATGCAAGTTTTTTTCAAGGTAGAATCTCACTCTAACCAATGCTGACCTGTAACTCACTGTATGATCCCAGACTGACCACAGACTCACAGCCATCCTCCTACCTCTGCCTCCTAAGTGCTGGGGTTAAGGGCATGCACCACTACACCCAGCTCAATTTTTCAATACTAACTTTTTTAAAGCCTGCTACATAAGATGTTAAGACAGCGCCTAAACATTCCAACAAAATCAGTTATATTCAACTGAATGCAACTGAAAACCCAACCCATGGCAATTCAACCAGGTAGCATGTGTATATATATGATCTTTTTTTTTTTCTCTCTTATATCCAAGATGTCCAGGAGAGACACTCTACATCTTGACTGTTAAAGCTTTCAAAAGTCTTTCAGAGCTGGAGGGATGGCTTAGTGGTCAAGCGCTTGCCTGTGAAGCCTAAGAACCCCAGTTTGAGGCTCCATTCCCCAGAACGCACAAGGTGGCGCATGCATCTGGAGTTCATTTGCAGTGGCTGGAGGCCCTGGTGCATCCATTTTTTTTCTGTCTCTCTCCCTCTTTCTTTCTCTGTCCTTTGCTCTCAAATAAATAAAAATAAACAATTTTTTTCATGAAAGTCTTTCAGCCGTTTTCTCATGGGCAGTCCCCACTGACTTTAGATAGGAAAGCTGAAAGTGGTGAAAGGAAGCCACACAACTCAGCCCATTTCTGTCAGTAAAACTTCCCAAAATTCCAACCAAATGGCTGTGGTTTGAGGCAACTAATGACAACTAAGTCACTGGAACATGCACCACTGCTGGAAAGCAAATGAAGTGACTTACGTGCCCTGAATAAACAAGGCGTTTGTTATCGAATGAGACATGGATAATAATTAGGAAACTAGCACTCTTGACCACATCTTAGTTTTTAATTTCCCACAAGACAGGAAGTTCAAAATCACAATGATAGCCCCTCAAAAAAATCAGTTCAATGAAAAACTGTATTCTTTAAAAAGTCCTTCAAGTGCCAAACAATTTTCACCTGCATGAAATTCATTTACTTCTTTTTTAAATTATGTATTTATTTATTTGAGAGCGACAGACACAGAGAGAAAGACAGATAGAGGGAGAGAGAGAGAATGGGCGCGCCAGGGCTTCCAGTCTCTGCAAACGAACTCCAGACGCGTGCGCCCCCTTGTGCATCTGGCTAACGTGGGACCTGGGGAACCGAGCCTCGAACCGGGGTCCTTAGGCTTCACAGGCAAGTGCTTAACCGCCAAGCCATCTCTCCAGCCCTCATTTACTTATTTATATTATTTATTTATGGTTCATTTATTTTGCAGACCTGGAGATTGAACCTAGGCCTTCATGTATGCCAGGCAAACACTCAACCACTGAGCCTAGCCTTTAAAAAAAATTTTTTTTTTCTTTTGAGACAAGGTTTTGATGAATTGATCAGGAGGCCTTGAACTTGTCATCATCCAGTTTCAGCCTCCCAAGTATCTAGGATTATAGTTCTCAACCACCAGGCCTCGAAAAATATTATTTTTACATGGGGAGCTGATTGGAAGTAAGGAGAAGTTGCTATTATTCCTGCTGTCTCCCTGGAGCCAGAATAGAGTGTTTTGTCTGATCTTGAGGTAGAAATTGGGGAAAGGAAATTTAGAAGCCCCTACCCCCAAACTTATATCCTGCACAGTCTTTTGTGGCTGATGTGTTGTCCTTGTACTGGTTCAAGGCCATGATCTGCATTGCAGCTCCAATTGCAAATCATCTTGTGTTTCTTTTTATCTCCATGGCACAGCTGCAGACATGTGTTTGCTAATTAACCATTTTTTTTTTTTCTGTTTCTGTAAAACTTGCCTATCACATACTCAAGGTCTCTGGCATTAGGCTGGCCTCTGAGCTCTGAGAATTAACAATAATGAGAATAGCCCAAAATATGGTATATAAGCTCTGAACCACCAAGAATTGGGGTCCAGGCTCTGGAAGAGATTTCCCTGGGCCCACATTGGCGTGAAAATAAACTGATTCTCCATTCAGTCTCCAGTGTCTGTTCTGTGATCCTAAGTTTCCTGTATCAATCTCTTCTAAGGAAACATTTTTTAAATCAAACAGGTATTAAAATAATACAAATAAGGCAAGTGGAGGTTGGAAATGTTACTTGCTATTCAGTAACTGGTATTTTCACTATGAGCTAGTGATAAAATCATAAACTCAATAAATTCAGAAAAATTTTTAAATATCTTTATTTACTTATTTGCAAGGAGTGAGGGAGAGAAAGAGAGAGAGAATAACAATAACTGGCAGCCTGAAAGTAGCATCAAGTCTGACCTTCTTCATGGTACATGTGATTCCAGCCAGAGAAATTCTCAGTATTTAACCATTGTGCAATTATATTGGGCCCACCTATACCATCTAGGAAGATCACCTAATGTTTTTTAATTATTTTGTTTATTATTTATTTATTTGAGAGCGACAGACAGAGAGAGAAAGAGGCAGAACGAGAGAGAGAGAAAGAGAGAATGGGAGCACCAGGGCCTCCAGCCACTGCAAACGAACTCCAGATGCGTGCGCCCACTTGTGCATCTGGCTAACGTGGGTCCTGGGGAACTGAGCCTCAAACTGGGGTCCTTAGGCTTCACAGGCAAGTGCTTAGCCACTAAGCCATCTCTCCAGCCCAAATTTTTAACATATCTTCCATTTCATCTGCCACAGTCCCTTTGCCACATCACACGTTCACAGGTTTTGAGGGTTGGAGAAGTCACAGAACTGCAGGAGGGAACATTCTGCCTATCTGAGCATTTATAATACTTGAACTTATTTGTCTTTTATACTTCTTCATCTGACATCCTCATTTGTAAATCTTATGACCTTTCCTGACTATAGTAATCTTTTTTTAAATTTTTACTTATTTATTAGAGAGAAATAGAGGAGAGAGACAGAATGAGCATGCCAGGGCCTCTAGCCACTATAAACAAACTCCAGATGTATGTGCCACCTTATGCATCTGGCATACATGGTTTCTGAGGAATCAAACCTGAGACCTTAGACTTCACAGGCAAGCACCTTAAACACTAAGCCATCTCTCCAGCCCTATGGTGATCTTTGGTTTGTGGATATTTCTTTAAGCAGGAGAGAGAGAAGGGTGGAAGGAGCTAACAATGCAAGTAGAACAACATTGGCAGAAACCAGGATAACTTTGGAAACAAGTCTGGAAAGTATCATGAATGGATTGGAGAAAAGTGGGCTATCCATCATAACTAATACCCAAATTGTATCATTTCTAAAAATGAATGGGCTGGAGAGATGGCTCCGCACTTAAGCACTTGCCTGCAAGGCCTAAGGACCCAGGTTTGATTCCCTAGTACCCGTGTAAAGGCAAATGCACTAGGTGGCATGTGTGTGTAGAGTTCATTTACAGTGGCTGGAGCCCTGACACACCCACTCTCCTTCTGTCTGCCTTTCTTCCTCTACCTCTCAAATAAATAAATAAATAAAATCTATTTTAAACATGAAGAAGCTAGCTCCACTTCCTCCACTACTGAGCACGTCTGAATATTAATTCTTGTTAATGGGGTTGTTCTTAGAACCTATACACTCACAACATGAACAGAGTTATAAAATATAGTAGAACTCAAAATCCATTTTAGCCAAAAGGTTCTTCTGAGGTAGAAAAAAATTAGGATTGTTCTTTTGGATTTAGAAATTGAGAGGTTACTTGGTAAGCTATGAAGACACAGTAAAACCTCTGTGAATAAAAAAATAATAAAAAAAAAACTATGTGCCTGGCTCTATAGCATGATGACATTTACAGTCTGATGTTCAGTACTCAGGAGGAAATCTCTCTTGTGGTAATGTAAACCCCACACACAGGAGCGTATCTGTGCTTTGATGTGGAACAAAAATATGCATTAGAAAAATGGCTGCATCTGCCTCTGTAAATCCATCACTTATCTCAATAATAGGCACTGTGTTTCCTCTCGAATTTTGTCTCCCCACACCAAATTCTCATTCTTGTATTTCCTTTATCACTTACGAAGCAGAGTATAGAAAGGAGAAAAAGAAACATCAAATTTGCATACCTAAATAATGGCTTGAAAAAATGTGTTTTATCACTTCAGATTTTTTTTTGTTTCTGTGTATTTATAGGAAGAAAAGTCAAATATGGAAAGCTTTTTACAAACAGCATATGTGAATGGCTTGTGTGCCCCTATCGTACACCTTGGAGTACAACAGGAACCAAAGAAACTCAAAATAAATTTATATGATCTTTTTTCATACTTGAGATTTATGTTGTGAAATAAAAATAGTGACTTTCAATGTGATGTATTGCAAAATACACATACATCAAACCAATCCTCCTGTTAATATTCTAGCTTCGTGTCAAATGACCTTTAAAAGGCATGTCAGAATTTATTTGGTGTAAAATCATTGTATTTTAAGAACGTTTATCCCAAATGGGTTAACTATGTTTAGAAAAAAAGACCTCAAGGCATGCATTCTTCAGACTATATCAGATGACCTTGCCAAAATTTTACACTCTAAAATACCTCTGGGTTTTTGTTTATATGAAAAAGGTCCTTTAAAATAAATCGTCTTAGCTTGCAGTCATGCTGAGATTAGAATGCTCACATCCCTGACCCTAAAAGCCTTTATTGATATTCTAAGACCATCTCAGCAAGGGTAAAATGGGGCAGAGTGCATGAAAATAATCTCTGTATTTGTGTTGAAATTTACCATTTGTTGACAATTTTACCTTAGTTACCGTGCTTGGGAAATATATATGTCAAGGATTGGGATTGTGAGTCCCGAGAGCTGCTTCCAGCCCACCTCCATTTACCGCCTCCTCAGGGGACGAGGTCATGAATGTAAATAGGGAGGAGTAGAGGAAGAATATATGTACTAATGTCCCAAAGCATGTAAGTATTAAATACTAAATTAGGTCTTTGTATCAAAAGAAACAAGAATAAGCCAAGTGAGGCATTGTAAGCAAGGGGAGCTAATTTTTCATGGTTTTCTGCTAAGATCTTCACTCTCCGACCTCATATTCATGTGGTCAGTCATAACTCCAGAGCATCTCTCCTCCTTTCTACCACCCCAGCTCCTGGGTAAGCTGGGTTTTCTACCAGTTGTCACATGGGACGTGCTGGCTCACTGCCTGTCATCCCTGCCTGACGGCTCTGTTTGCATTCTTCTACGTGCAGGAGCCTACTCATGACGCTTAGAAAGGATGCCAGAGTTTGCAGAGTGAACTCCAAATGCCTTAACCCAGAAGGGGGCTTTATCCACAGTGCACTGCTCTCTGTGTGGCTACATTTCCCACGTGCCACTCGGCTTGTAGTGCAAGCATCCTTGCTCGTCCGTGCTGTCCCGCTGCATCCCACGTGCCTTCTCACGTTCGTGACAGCAAGGTTACCTCTCTGAGCTCCCAGCGCAGAACTACACTTGACCCTCCTTACTCAGTGACTTCACATTCACAGATTCAATTAGCCTCTCACTAAAAATATGGGAGAAAGACATGTCTAATGCACAAAGCTTACTCCTTTTCACTATTCCCTGAGGTCTATTTACATATCATTTGCATCTTATTAAGTATTATAGGAAACCCAGTGATGATGGAAAGTACCCAGGAAGATGGGCATCATTTAAATGCAAATATTCTATCCATAGAGGGAACTTGAGCAGATAGATCTTCGGAGGACCTGGAACAAATCTCCTATGGACACCAAGGGAAGAGTTTATTTCAGCTTCAGGTGCATGGAAAACTGTATTTCTGTTACTCCTGGGCAAACTCGGGGCCACCCTGAGATTACAAAGGGAACTCCAGGTCAGCCTGGGCTAGAGTGAAACCCTACCTGGAAAAACAAGTAAACAAAATAAAGAAAATATGAAAGGATATGGGGACTCTGACCTTGCATTTCTAGTCCTCAGAAATGTGAGAAAAAGTGGGTGATTTATTGAAAAGGCACGATCTGAATAAAGAGGCTTATAGGAAATTTTATGCTTTAAAAACATTTCACTTTCTCTGTTCATCCTTTTTATCTTTATTTATTTATTTGCAGGGGGGTAGAATGGGCACACCGGGCCCTGTAGCAACTGCAGATGAACTCCAGACATGTGCACTACCTTGTGCATTTGGCTTACATGGGTCCTGGGGAATCAAACCTGGCTCCTTGGGCTTCACACACAAATGCCTTAACAACTGAGCCACCTCTCCGCCCCCCTCATCCTTTTTTATAATGATAGAGAGAAAGACAGAGAGCAAGAGAGAGAATTGGCATGCCAGGGCCTTCAGCCACTGCACCACAACTCCAGACATGTGCACCACCTTCAATTCATGTGTGACCTTGCACACTTGTGCTGCCTTGTGTGTCTGGCTTATGTGGAACCTGGAAAGTTAAACATGAATCCTCAGGCTTTGCAGGCAAGCACCTTAACCACTAAGCCATCTCTCCACTCCACTGTTCATCCTTTTTTTTTTTTAAATTTTTATTTATTTATTTATTTATTTGAGAGAGACAGACACAGAGAGAAAGACAGATAGAGGGAGAGAGAGAGAATGGGCGCGCCAGGGCTTCCAGCCTCTGCAAACGAACTCCAGACGCGTGCGCCCCCTTGTGCATCTGGCTAACGTGGGACCTGGGGAACCGAGCCTCGAACCAGGGTCCTTAGGCTTCACAGGCAAGCGCTTAACTGCCAAGCCATCTCTCCAGCCCCTGTTCATCCTTTTAAACTTCAAACATGTGACTTAGATTTATGGATTTAGCATTTGTAAACATTAAGCTATATATTCAGTCTATATGCTTGCTTACTCACTATACTGAAAATGAGTTTATTTTTATCTCCTTATGAATAATTTTGGGCAAGGTATAGGAACATAGAACCTCTACGTTTTCATTTTTAAAATATATGCACAGTAAAATATTCATTTTCTGTCATAGACCTTTCTATTTTTTTTTTTTTTTTTTTTTTTTAGGTAGGGTCTCACTCTAGCCCAAGCTGACCTGGAACTCACTCTGTATTCCCAGGCTGGCCTCGAACTCCCAGCAATCTTCCTACCTCTGCATCCTGAATGCTGGTATTAAAAGCAAGTGCCACCATGTCTGACTTCTTTGTATGGTTTTGACAAAACCATATTTACTCCCACAGCTGTGATACAGAACAGTCCCAGAAACCTAGGTCTGCCTCTCGAGGTCAACACCCTGCCCACCTCCTGTGCGGAGTCTCTGTCCTTGTCATTTTGTCTTTACTAGAATATCATATAAATGAAGCCATACATCATAAAGCTTTTTGACTCTGATGTCTTTCACTTAGTCAGATGCACTTGAGATGCAGCCGTCCAGCTGAATGTATCAGTCGTGAATTTCTATAGCCCGGCAGTGTTATGTGATCTGGAAGTATCAAATTGATTCATTCATTGATTGGCTCAAGGACATTTGGCTAGTCTTCATCCTTTTGAGATTATAAATCAATACTACGAGCATTCATGGAGAGGCTTTTATGTAAATAGAAGTTTTCGTTCTTTTGGAAAAACAAAGGTTGCTCAGTCATGCGATAAATGTCCATTCAATATTATAGGAGCTGAACTCCAAGGTGGTTGTATAATCCTGCAATCCCGCCAGCAAGGTTGGAAAGTTCTAGCTTTTCTGTTTGCTCATTAGTCCTCAATGCTGCTTTCTTTGTTTACTTTCTGCTTTTAAGTTTTGGATATGCTGTGTGTGTGTGTGTGTGTGTGTGTGTGTGTGTGTGTGTGTGTGTACACGCTCAGGGAGGTGTTTTGGGTTTTCTTTGGCTTGATAGCTTCATGAGTCTGTAGTGGCAGCTGGTTTAATTTCGATTGCTCCGAGATGGAGCCTGTTTTCCGGTCTCCTTTGCCCTCAGTAGTTCTTTGGTAAAGCATGTGTTGGGCTCCTTTACCGGGTTCCTTCTTGATGCTGGGCTTTGAGAGCTCCTTGTCTCTTGTGGATAAAAGAACCACAGTGAGATAATGTGATCCGCGAATCTTTTCTCCCAGTTAAAATTTTGTCTTATCATTCTCTTGGCAGTTGCCTTTTACAGAGCAAAAGCTTTCTGAGTTTGATAAATACTAACTTTTTTTCTCTCCTTTTATAGATTATGCCTTTGATATTGTGAAACTCCACGTTTTATTAAGGTACTTCTCCACTTTAGCCATATCAGGGAACAAACAAGCAAACATTTGGAGGCAGAAGTGAGCCTCAGATATCTTGAACCCTAACACAGCACAGAAACTTTAATGCACTTTCATACTGTTTTTGAAGCCCGTTAGTGCACCTACTATGAATCCTAATACTCACTCTAAAACCCTTCAACAGATGCTTGGTCCCCACCCTCTGAACATGATGTAACTGCGTGCACCACATTTTGCTCCATGACCATTTGCTCTTCAACATCTGCAAACTCCTTGAAGGCAAGGCTAGGGATCCAATGTGACCTAACTGCACCATGCTCCCCTCAGCTCCATCCTGGTATGTTTTCCTTACATTTCCCAGATATCAAGAATAAACAAAACAAGGGGCTGGAGAAATGGCTTAGTGGTTAAGCACTTGCCTGTGAAGCCTAAGGACCCCGGTTCGAGGCTCGATTCCCCAGGACCCACGTTAGCCAGATGCACAAGGGGGCGCACGTGTCTGGAGTTCGTTTGTTGTGGCTGGAGGTCCTGACGGGTCCATTCTCTCTCTCTCTTTCTGTCATTCTGTCTCTCTCAAATAAATAAAATAAATAAAAATAAACAAAACAGGGGGCTGGGCGGACGAGCTGAGGTTTCCGAGCCACCCTCGGTTGGCTTCGCGGGGCGAGATGGTGGACATGCCCCGGAAGAGCTCATCCAGACAAGCGGGGAGGAGCGGCGACACCAGACCCGGAGTCGGAGGGATCCGATCCCAACTTGGGATCCAGCAGAGCCTCCTCAGCCAGCCAGCACACACAATCACCTTCCAGCAGAGGTTTGATGCTCCGCGGAAGACTGGCCTCGCTGATGCCCGGCTCAAGCTGGCAGTCACACATGCCCGGGAGACGCTTTTGCAGAAGGATGCTCGCTTTCGGATCAAAGGGAAAATGCAGGATGCACAGAGACGCTAAACTCTCGCAAGCAGCAAAGCACAGTGCCCCCAGAAACGCAGCCAGGTGCGGGGGGGGGGGCGGGAGATCAGCCTGAAGAGGAGGTCCCCTGCTGCCTTCCCAAGCCCTTCCATTGGCACAGTGACCCCGGCTCGGAAGCTCACCAAAGCCATCCAGGTTCCACAGCAGAAGACCACCGTGCCACTTCATGCCCATCCTGCTGGAATGAGGATCAGTGTTGTGGGTAACCACCAGACCAAACAGGACTTTCACGACCTAGATGAAGACGACGATGCGGTAGCATCCATTCCTGCTAAGCAGACGAAGCTCGCAGCCGCACACAGCTTTCTCCAGCACGTGGCTGGGCTGCAGTACCGAGCTCTCCATGCCCAAGGCCTCTCCCTCTTACAAACGTGGTTCTGAAAGGTGCATACACGGCTCTTGCTCGGCTTACCTCCATTCGAACAAAAGCTTTGACCACCATGGCCCAGGCGCTGGTGAACAAAGAGGAGCCCCCCGCCCCAAAGAGCTGCTGCCTGCTGAGCCTGTGCCCAGCCCCTTGGAAGGTGCCAAGGTGACGGTGAATAATCCGCACCCTCGCGTTGGTACAAAGGGTCAGCGAGCTGCCTCCCCGCAGGAATCCTGCCTCTTCTTCCAGCCCCGCTGCCCAGGTGGACCCTGACACCACTCTGAAGGCACTTTTCAAGTTCCTGGGGCAGGGGGGTGGGGGGCGCCTCCAGGATCTCACAGCCACAGAGTTCAAAATCAAGCTTTGAGGAGTAGCATGGAGCAAGGCAGCCCGAAACAGGGCAGAGGAGGGTGGCACTGTTTCCCCAGGCAGAGCTTGTGACCAATGGGCCATAGAACTGAAGCCCCCTGAGGGGCTGCTAGGGGTAGAGCTTCCTCCCCGGGCGGGACCCACCTTTCTGGGTTTGCTACTGCAAACGAACACCAGATGCACGTGCCACTTTGTGGGTGGGTACCACTGGCTTTTACATGGGTACTGGCCATCAGGCTTGGCTAGCAAGTGCTTTAACCACTGAGCAATCCCTGCGGCCCCAACATGCAGATCTTAATCAGAAGCCCGAAGGCAACCACAGCTGGAATTCGGCAGTTCCTCCAACCCAAGTCACAGTATATTGAGGGAACAGTGTGCGCAGCCAACAGAGTTGATGGTTTGGCGGGTGGGTAACACAACTATAACCATTCTTTCTAACTTTGTATTTCTACTGAGAGTCTTTATATCTTGTAGAAGGAATGTATTAGAAATTCATGAAGCCAGGTGGAGAGCAATTGGTGAAGATGCCTGGATACGACCTCCAGCCTCCACACGCCTGCACACGCATGCACACCCCTATGGCCATGCACGCACATGTGTACACCACAACCCACGTGCAAATGCGCAATATAAAAAGATAAAAACAAAATACGCGGAGCAGTTCTCCGGGGCAAAGTCCAATCTGAAGACCTGGCCTTGCAGTTGGCACGACCATGGCCACTGTGAGGACGGGGAGCAAGCACCGAATGCATGCCTCCTCTCAAGCATCACAGCCTAGGTTGGGGAGACGACTCAGTCGATCAGGGGCTAACCTGGAAAGCAGGAGGTCCATAGATACCCAGAGCCCATGGAGAAAGGATCTCTATGGCTGTTTTGTCCCTGTGCACTTGGCCCTTGAGCTTTGCAAATCTCCTAGCTTTCCCCACCCACTGCCGTAGGTTCGCAGGGATCACAAATGTGTGCATCACTTTTCCTCTGGATTTACATGAGTGCAAGATCAAACTAGAGTAGACCAATTTTCAAGAAAGGGCCTTTTACACACCTTTAATCCCAGCACTCGGGAGACAGAGGTAGGAAGATCACGTGAATTCCAGGCCACCCTGACATTACACAGTGAATTCCTGGTCAGCCTGAGCTAGAGCGAAACCTACTTTGAAAGACCAAAAACGGAAAGGAAGGAAGGAAGGCAAGAAAGAAAGAAAGAAAGAGAGAGAGACAAATCATAGGAAATCATAAGAAATAGCTCAGCAGTTAAGGTGCTTGCCTGTAAATCCCAATGACCCAGATTCAATTCCCCAGTACCCATGTAAAGCCAGATGCACAAAGTGGTACATGCAACTAGAGCTCACTTGCAACGGATGGAGGCCCTGGTGTGCCCATTCTCTCTGTCTGTCTTTCTTCTATCTCTGTCTGCTTGCAAATAAATAACTAAAAATACAAAAAGTAAAAAAAAAAAAAAAAAAAAAAAAAAGTGCCTTTAACTGTTGTGCTATCTCCTCGGCCCAAGTACTCAGGTCTCTTTTATCACATTACAATCCAATCCTACTTAAACTAGTACAAAGTATTTCACCTCTTGCTTTTTTTGTTTAATATACTATCCCCATAAATTCACTTAAATCATTTCAGCAGTTTGCCTGCCCCCCCCCCCCCCCGTTGGTCCTATGGACTCATTTTTAGCAAGGATGAACATTTAGCACAACACTGGTGATTGTTTGAGGATTGTAACCCAATTCCTCAAACTGCCTCCCATTTTCACCAGTCACTGAGCCAGAGAGCTAAGATCAAAGGTGGTCAGTTTGAGAGGAGATAAGAGAGGCAAGAGAGAAGAAGGGAGGTGGCCAGATGCACTGAAAAAATGAAAATATAGGGAGAAAGCCACAATAAACTAATATCTGAAGGGATTATCTAGTCATAGCATTAGTAGCAGATGGAAAATGACCTGGAACTTATTCCAGGGTTAGATCCTGGAGCCTTACAGAGGCCTCTTGTTCAGGATTACAGAGCAAGCTGGGTGCACTGAAGGAGGCAGAATCTACATCGGGATCCCTAGGGAAGAAGTGAGTGTACTTATGTCCGTGAAGAAAGTTCTCTTTTCTCTTGACTGAGTTGATGTTTGTAGATAGTGTATATGTGCGTGTGTGGAAATGAAATACCTAGTTAGGTAAAGGATGAAAGGATTGTTGTCATCAATGTTATGTTTTTCTTTCTTTTGGTGGCATGTGCGTGGGTTGGAGGTATATATGTTGTATGTATGAATGCATGTAGTTGTATGTAACTTTCATGTACCCCATGTGCTCGCTCACCTGCGGGGGGGGTACCCTTACTTGAGGTGTCTGAAATATTGGGTGTCTGGCTCCATCCATTGCTCTTCCACACAAGGAATGTCTTACTGATCCTGGAGTTTGTCTTTTTTAATTTTTTTTTTTTTTCCTCTTGGTGAGCTCCAGCCATTTTCAGGTCTCTGCTCTCATATGGTAACGAGGTTGCATGCATGGCCACACCCACCTGTTCACGGTAGTTCTGGAGATTTGAACCCTGGCGTTCTCAGGGTCCCTCCATCCCTCACGCCTTCACAGGAAGCACACTCACGTGCTGAGCCACCTCTCTGGCCCTATTTTATGTTTTCCTCTTGAAGGGCTGTGTTTATTTTAATAAGAGTAGCTAACTTCATTGCCTGTTACCCTGTGCCAGGTACCATTCTGACTGCCTTATGTGATTTAATCAACTCTTCTTCATCTTCCCATTCTCTCCGGTACTCACTTCTGTCTTCATCACAGAGCAAAGATCTGAGACACAGGAGCAGCTGGGATTTGAACCCAGACCGTTGGCTCCAGAGCACACTGTAATGCAATGTTCCATAAATACCAACTGAGTGAAAATCCAGCCCTTGTCCCTCCCTTTTACTAAATCAGTCAGTGTATAATTCTCGCTCTTTGGTGCATCCTGATATGAATTAGGAGCAAGGTATGTTTTTGATATACTGGTAGTCAGCTAGGCCAGGCCCAAAGAAACACAGACATCACCACTATGCCCTGGCTGGGTTCCAACTACAGCCAGGTTCAGTCTCATCCAAGATTGTCTGTAGGCAACAGCAACAAGGTAGGTGGGTTCTTCCTGCTCATCAGCCAATCAGGGTCTTTCCTCCACACCTGAACTCGGCAAGGAGGCTCATTGTAATTTGATGTCCAATTTACAAAAGGGCTTGAAGCAAGCCTCCATCTGAAGTTTTCCTGGTTTCCCCTCCCCAGGCTGGGAAGGGGCCCGGGATACCTTTGAACGTGGATGCTTTTCCCTCCGTCCTGTTCCCCCCTCCCCGACCAGCAATAAATTTGCTATTACTTGCTTTTCTCTGAATCTGCATTTTTCGATAATTTGGGCAAGGATTCACAGTTTGGGGTTCACAAGCCTGCGGTTCTCCTGAATCACTGTGGAGATCTAATTCCTCCCAGAGTTCCAATTCCACAACACTACCTGCACTGAGAAGCTTTATGTCTGAAGCTCTGAGCCTGGCACGGGGGCATCATTGGAGGAAAAGTCAAGGTTTTTCCAGAAAGTATTGAAAGTTCCAATGTTGTAATAGCCAGCGTGTTAGCATTCATTTGTGTCAGACAGACCTAAAAAGGTCTGAGATTCTCCATTTATAATCATATTGAAATGCAGCATCATTATGGAAAGTGCCTGGCAGTGTGATATAAAATATAAAATGGCATTAGTCATTAAGACTCAGTTATCTTGTGGAAACACTGTACCTTTTATTAAAATGTAATGAATTAGGTAACTAAATACTATATAAAGTTTCGAATCCTTTCTCAACTCTGATGTACTGGTAAAAATTAATTATCCCAAGTTTTAGTGACCTTTCAATACCTTGGGCACATATAATACTATGCTCCCAATTTCTTTTCTAGTGCTTGATATGATGCCTGAAAATCCCCTATAGAAAGATGTCATGAGCAGGTCTGGGCAACTGTCAGATTTCCTTACCGATGATCTCAGTTAGGTCTTTGTTGGCATCTTTCCACACAGAAGGGTGTCATTTCGAGTGTAGATTGCATGTGTTTCTAAGGGCATGTCCAAGTGTGAGAAACCCCGCTGTCTAAGACTGTGTGCTTCCAGGAATCAGAACGCCCATGCTTCATTGCTCTTTACTGCCCACACAGATGTAACTTCCTTCCTCAGTGGCTAGTCTAATTTGCCAAGAGCAAATTTAGAATAAAATAATCCTCCTTACCGTGTAATGAAGAAATTAAACATGGTGGTAAATTAGACGGCGGTGCTTACCCGTCAACAGGGAATTCACCACCACCCCCTTTAGTTAACTCCTTAGGCGGTCCCTGGCTAGGCAGCTGTTCATCCTTCCGGAAGAATCACGCGATGCAAACTACACTTGTATTTCTTGTTTCTGCATGATGCTCCAATGTGGAACACATGGAGACTTCAACAGTTGGCCAAGCTAGCAGGCTGGCGCAACCATATTTACTGCACCATGATAGGCAGACAAAAGAGAACCACTGAAAGATACAGGTTTAAGATCTAAGGACCAAAAAGATAGGACAAGTATTGTTGTGCTGTGTTTGGATTTGCTAGGCTAGTCCCCAAGGTCCAAAATAACACCTGGTCCATAGTAAGTGTCTATCAAATAATCCCTAAGGACATGAAGGGGAAAAAAAAATTAAATCATTATCAAAAATGCCAGGAGAGTGGGTGGGGATGTGGCTCAATAGAAACGCTTTGGCCGTGCAGGCGTGGGGCCCTGGGTTTGGATTCCCAGCATCCATGTAAAAGCCAGGCACCACAACACTTGCTTGTCATCCCACTACTGGGCAGAAATGTCCCTAGAGCTTCCTGGGTAACTAGTATAGCCAAGCAAGTGAGCTAGTTTTAGTGAGACACCGTCTCAAAAAATTAAGTGGAGATGAATCGAGAAAGACACCTGACATCAACCTCTGGCCTCCGCTTGGGTGCATCTATGCACACACATGCGCACACACATACGTGTGCATGAACACCCACATTATGAATATGCACAAACACATGTAAAAAAAGAAAACTCCAGGTGCCAGAGAATGTGAAGCAGAGAGACTGGGATGACATGCAGTGGGTTAAGCCCATGAAAATGGGCATGTGCACTGACCTATAATAAATAACGAATCAAGGAAGAAATGAAGCAGATGCATCAATCTTTCATCATTCATTCAGTAAACATGTATTGAAAGTCTGCTGTATACCAGGCAATATTTTAATTTAAAAGCTAGAGTATTTGGTGTGTTTGTTACAGTGGAGGCCAGAGGACCACCTTGGGCGTCATTTTCAGGCACTATTTACCTCTTTGAAAACAAAGTATCTCATTGGCCTGGAACTCCCGGAGAAGGCTGGACTGGCTGGCTAACAACCCCCAGAGGTGTACCTGTCTCCACCCTCCCAGTGCTGGGGTGACAAGCATGTGCCATCTGGTTTTTTATTGACATGCTTTCTGAGGATCAAACACAAGTCTTCATGCTTAGGAAGCAAGCACTTTACCAACCCCAGCCTTTCCTTCACAGCTAGACCTTGAATAAAATTGACAAAAACCTCCCACCCTCACCACGTCCTTTACTTTACGTTACATGGGGGGCAGGCAACGAGTGAGATGCATGCTTAAAAGACAGAGTACGTTAGATAATCATGAGTGCTAAAGAAAAAGAACCTAAAAATAGAGAGGCCTAACAAAAATATGAGAGCGGGAGAAAACATACTTTAGATAAGGTAGCTGTTAAAAAGAGGTTGCATTCTAAGCGAAAACAAAAGGAAAAAGAAAATGCAAAAGGTAACCCTTGTAGCTACCTGGCCAAAGAGGCTTCTCTGACACATGCAAAGGCCTTGAAGGGAGTGCTTTCCTGACATGCTTGAGAACGGCAGAGGGGCCACTATGGCCCTTCTAGAGGGAATGAAGTGGCAAGAAGTAAATCATGAGGTCGGAGGGAGAGGCGGACACCAGAGCCTTCATTCATAACGGGGGTAACAGGGAATCAGAGCACAACACAGTGTGTGTAGGTGTGTGGATGGGGTTGAAGACACTAGAGGTTTTCCCTTCCCCTCCCAACTGGCACCCATCCCACACGTTCCTCTCCCCGTTCTCTGACTAACATCTTCCCATCCATTAGCATCTAGTGTGTTCTCAGAGACCTGCTAGCTCCTGACTAAGCAATTTCTCACTGCTGTCAACTCCAGACATATTCTCTCTCTAACTAACTGCTTTCAAAACATTTACCATGATCAGCCTTGCGTACTTTTATTTTATATCATCTGTCTCCCTCGCTAGGCTATTTCTAACCTCCAGGAAGCAGCGACTTCCATTTTATTCACTTTTTTTAAATTGAGGAATTGGAAAAAAAAATTTAAGTATATTTATTTGAGAGCAACAGACAGAAAAAGGCAGAAAAGGCAGAGAGAGAGAGAACGGGTGTATGCCCATCAGGGCCTCCAGCCACTGCAAAGAAACTCCAGATGCATGTGCCACTTGGTGCAGCTGGCTTACATGGGAACTAGGGAGTTGAGCCTTGAACCAGGATCCTTAGGCTTCACAGGCAAGCATTTAACCGCTAAGCCATCTCTCCAGCCCCACTTTATTCACTTTTGAACACTCTGTGTACCTAACTGCTAGCCTTCACCACCTTCAAGTGTAATCCTCCCTTGTCTGTGAACTTGACCTTCCCTCTCTGCAGGCTGAAACATCTCCTAACCTGCTTGCCGGAAGCAGGGAGAATATATTGACAACTGCAGTAGGATTGGATAGAGAATTTTTTTTTTCAATTCTCACATTTAAACAAGGCTTTATGATAAGGCAATAGATCAGAAGAAAATTAATATGTTCTAAATCCTTTACCAAACCAAGGGCCAAATGCTTAGGTTTCAGTTCACTGCTGCCCCAAGAGAGAAAAGAATCACATGGTGCTAAGTAACTCTTGAATGAAAAAGGAGCTAATAGCTTGATTTATTTGTAGGGAGCTGAGTATGAGGGGAGGGGCAGGTGGAGATAAACTGGTTGGCAAAATAAATTGAGCACTCCTGGGCAGGCCAGGGAATCACCTGGACTCTTTTTTTTTTTAAACTTTTTTGTTTATTTTTATTTATTTATTTGACAGTGACAGACAGAGAGAAAGGGGCAGATATAGAGAAAGAATGGGCATGCCAGGGCCTCCAGCCACTGCAAATGAATTCCAGACGCATGCACCCCCTTGTGCATCTGGCTAACCTGGGTCCTGGGGAATCAAGCCTCGAACCGGGATCCTTTGGCTTCACAGGCAAGCGCTTAACCACTAAGCCATCTCTCCAGCCCTCACCTGGCCTCTTGATCAACAACAAGCTGGGGTGTCAGCAACAAGACTGAAGATCAAAATGAGGATGGGCAGAGGCCCGATGGAGTGGGGCAGCCAATGTTCTGCTCCAACCACCACAGATCAGCCCTGTCTCTAAGTCCCAGGAGAACACGTGGAATACTGCAAGGGCACACATGCATGTGCGCATCACACCACACACACACCACATCACATCACATCACATACTCAGGCAAAAAAACAAAACCAAACAAAAAAGCCAAGAACAACAACAGAAATAAATAAATGAGCACCGGGGTGGAAGGAGGGCAGCAGAAAAATGGCTTAGATTCTAACCAAATTAAGAAAGAAAATGGGCCAGGATATACCAGCGTTAGGTAACGGCAGCACCCAGTTCTGCAGCACCCAGAAGCAAGACTACTAGCCCTCAGAGCGCACAAAACCAGGCAGCAAGCCAGCCAAGACACTGTTAAGGTGCCTTATGAGCAACGCAGTGCATTGTGGGGAAGTATGATAGATATATAGAGGGATAGAGGAATACGATCAATGATGGCAGATGAAAGATAGGTCAGAGCATCTACATATGTATATCGCTGTCTCATTTCTACGTGTATTCTAAGGATGCATTGATGGTTATTCCTTTACGACCTATGACACGCTGTGTGGATCTACCCTTGGTAGATATCCTGCACTGTCAAGGCACACTGTCCCTCCCCACGCACAGATGTCCTATTTGACGAAAGCCATGTAGAAAGATAAGGCTTAAAAAAAAAAGAGGGCTGGAGAGATGGCTTAGCGGTTAAGTGCTCGCCTGTGAAGCCTAAGGACCCCGGTTCGAGGCTCGGTTCCCCAGGTCCCACGTTAGCCAGATGCACAAGGGGGCACATGCGTCTGGAGTTCATTTGCAGAGGCTGGAATCCCTGGCGCACCCATTCCCTCTCTCTCTCTCCCTCTATCTGTCTTTCTGTCTCTGTCGCTCTCAAATAAATAAATAAAATATTTTTTTTTAAAAAAGACATTGCATATTGTCTGAAAGGGCCAGCCAAGTAATTGCATCATACAAAGTTGAGCTTCAGAAGACATGGAGCATGCTGACTGAATATCAAACAAGCTGCATTTTCCTGCCACATCTGTGTGGAAAAAAAAAATCTACAAATTTGCTGCATCAAAGCATCCAGATGAGATCCTTAAGAACTTGTGGGCAGCACACATCTGTGACAAGCAGCCAGAAGAGAATTTGAGAACTGAACCTTCTTGATGCCAAGGCAGGGGTGAGACAGCATTGACGGAGACAATCGCAGACCGTTATATTGAAGACAGGACAGAGGGGAGTCAGGTCATTTGTCTCCCAACAACTTCATCTCTTCGAGAAGCGGGAGGCTCCCAACAACATGGACAAAATCTTAAAATCTACCTATTACAAAAAAAAAAATAACATTTTTGAGAGAGAATAGATTGTATATTGTTTTATTGATTAGAGAGTATATTCACAGCAAATAAGTCTAAAGTGAACATGGGCTTGAGAATCCCATAAAGATGAGAAGTGAAGCCATTCCGATCTCAAGCATGCTGACCTGGCATTCAGTTCTTACCTTCTGAGCAGCAAAGCCAGGGTCAAGAACGTCATGCAGGTGATTTGGTTTCGAAGTGGCATCCAGTACAGCCTGCTATCTCTGTACATGGGAAACACTGAATTTCCAGTCAATCAAGATTCCCTGAGACTTATATTTACTCGAGAAGTGTTCTTTCCCATACACTTGACTAATGTGCCCAGGCGGCCAGTATTATGAAAGGGCAGGTTTCCTTGGGGGTCTAAGATCTGGCTCTGTATATGAAAAAAAAACCACTATTTCTAAGGTTTGCCTGGTCACCCCCAGAAGATGTGAGGTCTAATCAGAATGTAGGCTGGTGGACTGGGGAGCCTTCCCAGTGGGTCAGAGTGATGGTGTACAAGTAGGAGTACTCTATCCCCGGCACCCATGTAACAAGACAGGGGTGACTTTCCACACCTGTAAGCTCAGCATTGAGGGGGGCAGAGACTGGAGGATTACTAGGGCTCCCTGGTCAGCTAATCTAACCAAAAATGGGGAACACCGGGTTCACTGACAGAGTCTGTCTGAGGGACATAGGACAGAAGAACAGTGGAGGAGAGTTCCCAGTGACTTCCTTTGGCTTCTGCACACATGCACACAACACACACACACACACACACACTGGCCTGCACAACCCCCAGACGACACACAAAAGAACAAAGGTTCATAATGCAGTATACATATGATGGTTAGTCACAGCTTTGACCGTGTCTGTGAGCTTTTCTAGACCAGGTTCAGAGAGGTGGGAGGACTCGCGCCCTTCCAGGCGCCGGGGTCCAGAACTGTATGAAAAGGAGAAGGTGAACAAAGCACCAGAATTTTCTCTGCTGCCTTACTGCGGACTGAAAGGGAACAGCAACTTCCTGCTGCTGATGCCCAGCCTTCCCTACCATGACAGACAGGAACTGTAACCCAAAAGCAACCCTTCCTTCCTTAACTCCTTTTTTGTTAGCTAGTTGGTCACAGCTACAAGCAAAGTAACTAATAGAATAGTCCACCTAAAATAATTTAGGAAAGACCCATTGAGAACTGGATACTGTTTCTTAAGTGAGAACTGAGAGAGAGAGAGAGAAAGAGAGAGAGAGAGAGAGAGAGAAAGGGGGAGGGAAGAGTTGTTCAGTCTGAATTTGTTAAACCAAAGGTTGAAAACTCCTCTCTGTTCTGTCCTCTTCTGACTTCTTCCCACTGCTGAATATGACAATGCTGGCTCTATCTCTGTCAATATATCTCCCACTGCCGTGACATGAATAGCTTGCCATTTATTCTCCATCACCATGCGGCCCAATAACAATTATGCACACCATTAAATATGTGTCACATTAACTTTGTTATATATTTTATTTAAACACTGAACTCTGGATGAGCAGAGTCTTCATATTTATAGATCATGGGCCATGGACATTTGATGACAGCCCCCAAAAGTTAGAGAGAGCATTTGTATGCAAAAGAGAGAGTGTCATTGAGTAAGGCAGTAGGAATTTCTGTGCATGGTGATTGCTCAAGCCCAATCAAAGATACAAACAAAAGAGCAAAAGTACAGGGTATTTTCAAAGGGTCAAATCAAGACTATCGAATCCAAAGTTTTCAAATAAAAAATGTTCCATTTGCAGGATGCATTTATTATTAATTATGTACAGATAAAGAACTTTAAATTCAAGTCAATCAATAGCCATTAAGGCACTTGCCTGCAAAACCTAAGGACCCAGGTTTGATTCCCCAGTAGCCATGTAAGTTAGATGCCCAAGGTGGCTCATGCACCTAGAGTTCATGGACAGTGGCTAGAGGCCCTGGTCTGTCCATTCACGCTCTTTCTCTCTCTCCTTCTCTCTCCCTCTCTCTTATAAATAAATAAAAGTAATTTAACTTTTTAAAATGTGAATTCAGTCCTGGAAGGATGCCATCTTGGCAGCCGTGCTTGAGACCAAAAGAGATAACAATCCTAGGCCCTATTCCCTCCGTCTGATTTTGATACAAGGTCCCTACATCTTCCATTCCTATAGGTTTCCCCAAGAAACAGTTATGTTTGTATTTTAGCCAATCAAGTAAGAGTGTGAGGTTGAGCTCTGACTATTCAGAGTGACACACAGGTGGACCCTTGCTTTAGGAAACACCTAACAGGAAGTCTGCTGGGCTTGCTGGCCTGTCTGGACTCTTGGTGGACATACACCCTTCTGCAGAAGTAAGCATTGCCTTGCCAATGTTCTTGGGATTATGCAGTCATTCCTTGACCGTAGACTCAATTCTGACAGGTCTTGTAATAAAAGGGACTGCCAACGTCTAAATAGAGCACTGGTCAGAAACCCTTACATACCCTTCATTTACATTCCGTCACAGATAGAGGAAGGGGCAGCCACGATGCCCAGTTCTGGCTAATGAAATGTAAGAGGTAGTCACACAAGCGAGGACTCTTACAGCGAGCTTTCTTACTCCTGGCTACTAAAGGAGGGAGTGCCCACGTGCCCTGCTGCCTGAATGTGAATGTGGTGTATGAACAGAAGCTTCTGGGAGCTTCTTTGGTCTGGCCCTCATGGAAGGACTGTGAGAATGACCAATATAACAGCACAAAGACTGACTTGGCAAGCCACTGAGGGCACATCGCCAATAGCTTCCACTTCTTGTGCCCTTCTGCTTATTTTTTGTTTTTATGAGAGAGAGAACTGGCACCACAGGGCCTTCACTCATTGCAATCGACCTCCAGATGTGTGTACCCGGCTGTGTGCACGTGCGACTTTTCATACTTGCGTCACTTTGTGCGTCTGGCTCACGTGGGACCTGGACGGTCACACATGAGTCCTTAAGCTTCGCAGGCAAGCACCTTAACTGCTGAGCCATTTCTCCAGACCCTCTGCCTATTTTTTAAAGCAATAATCAGAGAGGCATGGGGCACAATGTATTCCAGCTGGATGTCCAATTACCTGAGATGCTTGTGAGTGAAATGACAAGAGATTAATTGGATGGTAACCAGAGACGACAGCCTAGCTACCTGTATTACTTGGTCTATTTACTTGGTTTTGCTTTGTTTCCCAGAGAAGAGAATGTCAGTGTGCCTCTGAACCGTGGAGCCTGTCTTCCTAACCAGTGTGAGAGAATCCTGGGAGGAATTTCATTGTGTCTTGTTATACTAAGAGGCCATCTCCTGACTCAACGGTAATTAATACTAATTAAGCTGCCTTTATTTCCCCTGAGGCTGTGAATCGCATAATGATTGGGCTGTTGTACATCTGGAGGTTAGCTGGATAGAATTACTGTCTTTGGCCATCGAGAAACAAAAGAAAACGAATCTCCTGAATCCCATGACACTGTGTTGTGGGGATAATAGAAGGTCACAATGACCTTTGTTGAAATTGAGTGGACATAAGCAGTTGTGAAGGGGCAATACCCCCCTTCCAACTGTAAAAGAAATATTTGTAATCAAATAAATGTAGCTTTTCAAAATATAGATTTTATATTTTGATTTTTTAATGTTTATTATTATTAACAAGATGTTTCATATGGATGCATCATGTGTTAGTACCCTCTCTTCCCTTGTCCCTGCCCCCATTCTATTTTATGTGATCAAATGACACTTTACAAATCATCATTGAATCCCTTTAAATATTAACCCTTCTTGGCAAGGAAAGGGACTACAAAATGCTTAGCTGATAAGAAATAATGCCAATAGAAGGTTGATTGCAAGGTATCAGAACAATCTTAGATTCCGATATAAGAAAGTTAGGAAATATCCAGAATTATTTACTTGAGAGGTATTGATTGACCATGTACCAAGTTTGAAACCATCCATTTATAATACCTGCCCTGATAGAGTAGATGGTTTAAGAATGTGGGAGACATACCTTGGAACAAAGAAGTGATCTTCATCTATAATGATACTAGAATACACCTATGCATTTACATACATTGCTATGCATGTGCTGTGTGAAGGAAAGAAACAGAGTACTCAAAGAAAATATTTAAAATGATCCAGATTTATATTGAAGGGTGAAGTAAGATTTCTTGGAGAAAAGTGTCATTATGCTTGGGCATGAAAAATGGGTAGTCCTTGGTCAATTTTAAAGCCAACAGTTCAGTTAGGAGGAACATATATCCCAGTCAAACTCAGCCTTGCAGAAATATGTCCACCCATGCAAAAAAAAAGTAAATAAATAACTGACTATGAAAAAGTGAACTACTAAGAAACAGTTATGTACTATTCAGCTTTCCATCACTGTGACAACATTCCTGAGATAAGTCAACTTACAAAGAGAAATGTTTACTCTAACATAGTTTCTAAAGGTTTCAGTCCACTGTCAAATGGATCCATAGCTTTTGGACCTGAGGAGTCTAGTGTGTGGTGGGTGGGTGCGGGGAAGCAAAGGTGCCTGCTTTATGGCAGCCAGGAAGTAAAGAAATACAGGAAGGAGGAATGGCCCCCAAATTTCCCCTCCAAGGGCATACTCCCAATGACCTAGTTTTCCTCAACCAACCCTCCCCCCTCCCGCTGCCTAAAAATCTATCACCTTACCAGAGCATCGCAGGCTGAGGACCAAGCCATCAATGTGTGGGCCTTTGGAAGACTTCTAAGACCAAACCACAGCAAGGTGGAGACATACGCCAGCCTCCAAGTGAGCTGGAACTTCCCCAGTCCTTGTTAGAACCTTGTAACCCTTTGACTATAACTCCAGTTTGCCCTCCTCCAGCCCCTACCAGAGCCCCAGAGCTGGCCTTTCCTAACAGAAGAACAGTAAAGGGAATGGACAAGTGGGTTCTCAGCTGGTAACTTGTAGTGACTGAGAAGTGACACCCACTCTTTCCCCCTAAGATTCCTTTAGAACTTCTTCTGGACTCACTTCACATGGGAAAAAAAGAGAGAGAGAAAGAAAGAAAATGTAAGAGCAAATGAACATCACTAAGTCTGAATATTTACTGCTCTTCTACACTATTATCATTTTTCAAATATTTTATTTTATTTATTTGAGAGATAGAGAAAGAAGCAGATATATATATATATATATATATATATATATATATATATATATATATGTATGTATATATATATACATACATATATATATAAAGAGAGAGAGAGAGAGAGATAGAATGGGCATGCCAGGGCCTCTAGCCCTGCAAACGAACTCCAGAAGCATGTGGCACCTTGTGCATCTGGCTTACGTGGGTCCTGGGGAATTGAACCTGGGTTCTTTGGCTTTGTAGGCAAGTACCTTCACTGCTAAGCCATCTCTCCAGCCTCAATATTGCTGTTTTTAACCTCAATGACATCTGAGGATCAAATCAGAGAGAAAAGCTCCCTCGCTTAGATTTGGAGAAAAGTGTGTGCACCTGCATCTAAGCACACACACACACTCACACACGGAATAACAAGCATTGGAAAAATATTCAAATTTCAGCTCTAATCTTCCTGAAAAATAGAGCTCCTTTTTGAGCCATCCCCTAAGAGAGAATTTTTACATCCTTCCAAAGTACTTCTTTTCAATGTTATACATTTTGTGAAATTTTTAATGGAACCTAAAGAGATTTTTAGTTTTCTCACCTCTAATGACTTTGACCAGACTTGTCAGTTGTTTAGCTATTTCAGGACAAAATATTGTCATTTAATTTGATCCCCCCCAAAAAAATGTCGCCATGTCCTCGGAAGTTTAATTACCATATTTGCACTTGTATTCATTTTTTTTATTTGAAACCAAAAGATGTGAGATTCTTTACAGTAAACAGAGCATGGAAATAAACAAAAGCAAATAAACAGCAAGCCCTCTGCTGGAAGGGCGTTATCAGCAAACACCTCCCGATCTCCCCAAGGTATCAATTTAATGAGCTGAACAGTGAAGATGATAAAGTGCTAGGGCTCTTAATTTATTCTGTTCCATTAATTTTCTTCTATAGTGTCAGGAAAAAAAAACAGCAAAACAAGAGCCACGTATGAAAAATAATGTACCCAGGAAAGAGAATGTCGGTGCATGCGTCGGGACTGTGGAAATTCTCTAAAGGAAAAGTCTCTTCCTAGGAGAATTTGACATTGTAAAGAAAATAATGTGGCCTGTACCATGGGTTCTACCCTGATATTAATGTACATTGCAGGAGAGAAAGAGAGAGAGAGAAGAAGAAGGAGGGGGGGAGGGAAGGGAGAGAGGAGGGTGAGGAGGGGTAAGGGAGGAGAGAGGAAAGTGGAGGGGAGGGGGAGGGGAGGGCAGAAGAGAAAAAGACAAGACTGACTATGGAACCATAAGACCCTGCTCCCCATTTCTGAGCTTGTTCAGCCTAAGTGAGTTCCCCATTCTCACTATTCAGTTTCCTCTTTCACCCCAGATGTCCATCTTGCTGGGTGCTTGTGGGGAATGTTTGAAGCAATGCTTATACACAGTGTTCCTCTTTTACTTTTCGTTCAAAAACTTCTTGCAGAAAACTTACAGTGAATGTACAACAAAAAATAAACACATCCTGCTAATCTCTGAAGGAGCCACCATGCTCCACATCTCATGTGGTTGCTGGGGATCGAAACTGGGGTCTTCATGCTAACATCGGCACTTCCCAGTCCCACACTTAGAGCCTTGAAATGAAGCCCTGAGAGGAAGCTAAGATGAACTGAGAGAATAGATTAGATTCGTCTGTCCTGTGATCTCTCTTTCTTTCTTCCTTCCTTCCTTTCTTTTTTTCTTCTTTCTTTCTCCTATCTTTTCTTTCTTTGTCAAGCACATCATAACTCTCTCTCTTTCTCTTCCTCTCTCACATATACACATGCACTCAGCATTCCTTACTGGATTCACGGGTAAATGGAATACTGCACTATCAGTTTCAATCTTCATGTGGGCACTAAACTATCATCTCTCCCAGTGGGTGTGGTGGGAAAGTGTAATAAGCACTGGAAGACATGAGGAGATCTAGGGTCAAATTCTGACTCTCCCACCTTCTGGAACTCTCCATGTACAATGTCACTGGGCTGAATGGGAAGAACCATCTTCCATCTCTGAGCCTGCATCCGTATGTCAGTCCACACAGCCTTATCTTATGAGAACAGACTGTGTCATCACAACATATACTTGGCTGTATTGAAATTACACTTCATTGAGGCCTGGTGGGGAGGGGCAGAGAGATGGCTCAGCAGTTAAAGCCACTCACTTGCAAAGCCTATAGCCCAGGTTCTATTCCCTAGTACCCACGTAAAGCCAGATGCACAAAGTGGTGCCCGCACATCGATTTACTTGCAGTGGTAACAGACCCTGGATTGCCCATACACACTCACTTTCTCTACTCCCTCAAATAAATATAATAAAATATTTTTAAAAGAAGGGAAAAAATAACACTTTAGCATCTTTTTAAAATTTTTTGTTTGGTTGGTTTTTGGTTTTTCAAGGTAGGGTCTCACTCTTGTCCAGGCTGACCTGGAACTCGCTATGTAGTCTCAGGGTGGCCTCAAACTCACTGCAATCCTCCTACCTCTGCCTCCCGAGTGCTGGGATTAAAGGTGTGAGCCACCACGCCTGGCTCCCACTTTAGCATCTTGATCTCCTCTGGAAAGTTGTGTCTTCCATACAGGATTGTAGCAATGCTTGGGATATCATACACATGAGCAAGAGTCATGGACTGCAAGTCAGCCTTGCTGCCTGGTGTCCTAGACAGGAACAAATCCGTCCAAGTGGAGACAGTCAAAATAGAGTCCATACTTTCATTTTGATACTTTGCTCATTACCACCAGGTACTTTGAAAACTGAAGGTTTGCTCCCTGGATAACTGTGACACCAGGTGACATATGGAAGAATTTACCATTTGTTTCATGTGGCTATTTCCAAGGGGGGTGCGGGGGAAACAGCTTACTGACTGTTTTAGTATCCTTCAATAGAAGCCTACCCAAGATGTTCATTATAAGGGACATACAATTTTAGAAATCAAAATGAATGCTATTACCCATCTTAGAAAAACTAATCATAGTCCTTTTGAAAATTCTAATGGATTTCACATTCCTAAGCAGAAAGGAGCTAGTTCACAATAGAATTAGCAAGTAGGTTGAGAGAGTTGTTTTTAATTGTTTTTCAACCTGTTGTATTAAAAAAAAAATGAACTTAGCCAGGTGTGGTGGCGCACACCTTTAACCCCAGCACTCAGGGGGCAGAGATAGGAGGATTGTTGTGAGTTCGAAGCCACCCTGAGAATACAGACTGAATTCAGGTCAGCTTGGGCTAGAGAGAGATGCTACCTCAAAAAAACAAAAAAGAAAAAAAAAATAATTTTAAGGGGCTAGAGAGATTGCTCAGTGGTAAAGTACTTGCCTGCGTAGCCTAATGACCCTAGTTTGATTCCCCAGTACCTACATAAAGGCAGATGCATGGTGGTGCATGTGTCTGGAATTCACTTGCAAAGGTTGGAAACCCTGTCATGGCTATTCTTCTCTCTCTCACCTCTCTCTGCTTATAAATAAATAAATAAATAAATATTTTAATTTTTTTTATTTATTATTTATTTGAGAGCGACAGACACAGAGAGAAAGATAGAGGGAGAGAGAGAATGGATGCGCCAGGGCTTCCAGCCTCTGCAAACGAACTCCAGACGCGTGCGCCCCCTTGTGCACCTGGCTAACGTGGGATCTGGGGAACCGAGCCTTGAACCAGGATCCTTAGGCTTCACAGGCAAGCGCTTAACCGCTAAGCCATCTCTCCAGCCCTAAATAAATATTTTAAATTGAATTTTGAGGGATTGGAGAGAGAGAGATCAGCAGTTAAGACACTTTCCTGTACAAAGCCTAACCGGCTGGGTTCGATTCCCCAGAACCCACATAAAGCCAAATGCACAAAGTGGCACATGCATCTAGAGTTCACTTACAGCAGCTGTAGGCCCCGGTGCACCCATTCTCTGTCTGTACCTCTTCTCTTTAACCTCTTTCTCTCTCTGCTTATAAGTAAATAAACAAAAATATTTTAAAAATGAATTTTGACAGTGCTGATAATCTAGAGGCAGCCTTTAACCATTCAAGCATCACATGGCATCTGAGAGTTCAATAAAAAAAAAAAAACTTACAAGTGCTCCAAGGTGTGCAGCAAATGTCATATATATGATAACATTTCTTAGAGAAACCAAGAAACTACAGACTCCTTGGTCCAAAGCTTATTCATCAACATGCTATGCATCATCTGACTCATAACTGTTACAAATATTTATAGTAATGGACTATATTGTTTAACACAATGAAGCCTGAAATGGATCATTAACTCTAAATTTGATTCACTGTCTGTATTTCTTTTCACTTGCAGATTCATGATTTCATAGATTTCTTACATTATCTTAATTACATGAGCAAAAACCATCTCTAAATCTAGACTCACATTGAGTGTTGTGCAAGGTAAATATTAATATTATGATTCTTATTTCTCAAATGCTTCTGAACGAATTCATCCATGTCCTTTATTTATAGTCTTAAGATTATAGCATACTTTAGAATTGTAGAAAAATATAACTGTAGGAAATGAAGTGCTTTGTAGTCACAGATTTAAGAAAGATCTTAAGTGACTCATGGTTGTCATAGGCTAAATGATATTACAAAAGGTATCAGAACTTTTATTACTTTCATAAACATCAAAATATGAGTGGCAACCCTTACAAAAATATCAAAGAGTACTTCTAAAAGATGAAAGTGAGTAAAGGAATAAACAATCAGAGAGTTAAATGAAATCATGTATACTCAAACTTGAAACAATGACTCAAATGAAAATGAATCCTGTGTCTTTAAAATAGACATTAAGTTGCTAGGGTGATCGCTTAGTAGTTAAAGGTCTTGTTTTCAAAGCCTGATGGCCTGGGTTCAATTCCCTAGTAGTACCCACATAAAGCCAGAAGCACGAAGTGGTTCACAGGCCCGGTGTTTGTTTGGAGTGACACTGGGTCCTGGCATGCCCATTCTCATAAATTATCTCTCTCTCTCTCCTTGCAAATAAATAAATAAAATTACTTAAAATAATGAAATAAAATAAACAATAACTTTTTTTCTGATTCTTGTTTCTGCTGTTCCACATATAAATACATTCCTTCCTCTTACATAAATCACTTTGATGTCTTTGACTCAACTGTAGCCACTGGAAATAATCTAAGGAATCATTTTTTAGTGGTAAATTAATTTTATTATTGCATGTTTTTCCATAAGTTCACACACCTTTAGGTCACTTATAAAGTTTTATAATTACTCTTCCACTCAAACAAAGACATTTTATGCAAATAAATATGCTTTCAGAGTCACACAGATGCACAACCATGGGCACTTGGGATGATTCATTAGCATATCAACTATTTTTCTCCTCTTCTGCAGATTTCTAATTCCTCTGCTTCCATCAAAAGTAGCTAAACAGGCTGGAGGGATGTTTTAACAGTTATGACACTTTGCTGCAAAGCCAAAGGACCCAGGTATGATTTCCCCAGGCCCCACATAAGCCAGATGCACAAGGTGGTGCATGTGTCTGGAGTGCTGCAGAGGCTGAAGGCCCTGGCGTGGCCATTCTCTCTCTCTATCTGCCCCTCCCTAAATAAAAGCTTAAAAAATCAATATTTCAAGCTGGGTGTGGTGGTGCACGTCTTTAATCGCAGCTCTTGGGAAGCAGAGGTAGGAGGATCACCATGAGTTCAAGGCCACCCTGAGACGACAGAGTGACTTCCAGGTCAGCCTGAGCTAGAGTGAGACCCTACCTTGAAAAAAAATATAAAATAAATAAACACTTCAAAAAATGTTTTGTTTTGTTTTGTTTTAAAGTAGCTAAACAACCTTCCAGGCCAGTTCTGTCATGCTGGGATAGAACCTGGGAGTTCGCATGTCTAGCATGTTGACAGAACCCTGCGACCCGTGCTCTGGGTCACAGCTGGAGGACATTTATAAACAAGGGTGCTATGTCACCAAAAATTGTGAAAGAAGTCGGAACTTTAAACAAAAATTATTTATTTATTTGAGAGACAGAGAGCAAGAGGGGCAGAGAAAGAGAGAGAGAATGGGCACTCCAGGGCCTCCAGCCACTGCAAATGAACTCCAGACACATGCACCACCTTGTGCATCTGGCTTATGGGTGTCCTGGGGAAATCAAACCTGGGTAATTAGGCTTTGTAGGCAAGTGCCTTAACCACGGAGAAATCTTTCCAGCCCAGAAGTTAGAACTTTTAAAATTCCTTTCATTTACATCAAATTTCATCCCTCCTCTGTTCCATACCCTTCCCTCACCCTAATTAGACCTTTCTACTCTTCTATTTACATATCTACCGTACCCTTCCCTTAAGCCCTTCCCTCTCCTACTTCCCCTGTGGCACCCTTCTAGCTTCCTGGAAAGGTGTCAGCCCTTTAATTGCCTTCATAAATGTCAAAATATGAGTGACAAATCTTACAACATAAAGAGGAGTTAAAAAATAATTGGTGTTTACTATAACTGAAATGCCAACTAAACAGATCAGGAATGAGTAAAACAAAGTTGAAATTACATCTGAAATACGAAGAGTCCAAAACAGCGAGAGGGTCCCCAAAGAAATTGCCACTGAAGACGCCACAGGGCTTAGGAGATGACATGAGGACTCAAGCTTGAGTCTCCAGAATCCATGTGGCATGTACCTGAGATCCCAGCACTGCTATTTAAGGACAATCCCTTAAATCTAGCAAAGCAACCAGCTGGTGTACGTAGTGGTGAACAGGAAGCCCTGCCTCAAACAAGGTGGACAGCAAGGACCAACACCCAAGGTTGTTCTCACACCTCCACATGCATGCTGTGGTGTGTGTCCCCTGTGTCCATGTACAAATACCTCATGCATACCAAACACAACCTCCAACACACAAAGCAGTTTTGTTTTTTTTTTTTAAGTTTCCATATACTTCCATCCCATATCTGCCAGGTTGATATTCCCAATGCAGGATGTCTACATTTTTCTACTCTCCCACTACCTCTGAAATAAATATAAATATTTTCTAAAATTAAATGTCTTTCAGGGGCTGACAAGGTAGCTTAGCGATTCAGGCACTTGCCTGTAAAGCCTAATGACCTAGGTTCGATTCCCCAGTACCACGTAAGCCATATGCACAAGGTACCACATGCATCTGGCATTCATTTGCAGAGGGTAGAGGCTCTGGCACACCCATTCTCTCTCCTTCTGTATCTGCTACCCCCTCCCTCAAATAAATAAATGGTTTTCATACTTTATCCACTGGAAATATTGATGGCTCTTCCTTGGTATGATAACAATGAGGGATAGACAACTTTGTGAAAAGAACATTATCAATTACCCAAATAATCCCACCATCTTTACTTTTTTGGGAGGCAATCAATACAGAACGCGTAACTGGTCAAGTGCCAAAAAATAAAATCACTGAGGAGTGATGAACACTACATAGGACATGTACATGCACTCCACCCCAGCCCTGCAGGCTCAGGGAACATTCTGGAAGATAGACCTGAAAGAATTTAAGTGCTAGAAAAGTGCTGTGAAACTCTGGGGTCCAGATATGACAAGGCCATTGCACTCACTAACTGAGAGCAGCGTGGTTACCTGCATAAGAGCTGCATGTGATGGCACCAGTCAGCATTACTAATAGGTATGAAAGGGACTCTGGGGGCTATTTCTTTCCCCAGTGGACTATTAACACTTGCTGTGGGAGGAAGCAGTCATTCTCGCCCATGACATGACCACTGGTAAGATAAAAAGACATACAGTGACACGAAGGGGAGTAAGGGAATTATCGACAATGTTAAGTACATTTGATCAAATGTTTTACATACATGTGAAAATTTGATAGAATGTAAAAAGTGACCATGGTAAATAAACACAATATTAAAAAAAAATGACAAGATCAGTTGAACAGAATTCAAGTGTTAATGTGAACCTCACCAAGAATGATTGTCACCCAGCCATAAGTCCTAAAGCCTTAAGCAATCAGTAAAGGTTACATGAGAACTACCAGCAATCATTTCACTTGGAATTATAAAACAGATCCGACTTGTCTGAGAATGGCCCCATCATTTCCTGAAGTCATAGTGACCTCCAGTGGCTGCTTTGCCATACTGCTTTATATTTACTCAACTTCTGAAAAGCCTTTTCCAGATTTTAAGTGTTATTTCTGTTTATTTGGCAAATATGCGTAATGTGTTACTACATTAATTGATACAGTTCTGAGCAGTGGGGATGGGAGTGAAATTAACACCCATGATGAATCAGAAACCCTGGGCCATGGGGGAATAGACTACTCTGAAAGCTGATGACAAGACCCTTTGCTACTTACCCCAGCCCTGGCCCTCTGACAGCTCTCTTTTGGGTCACAGCGATGCTGCATGTCAAAGCCCTTCCTATACTGTATCACACATCGTAAATAGGAGATGATGATATATTGTTATCATGTGTGGTTTCTTCTGCAAAGAGTTTTATTTTATTTTTATTTGAAAGTGACAGAAAGAGAAAGAGGGAGGGGGAGAGAGAGAGAATGGGCGCGCCAGGGCCTCCAGCCACTGCAAACGAACTCCAGACACATGTGCCCCAGATCTCTCCAGCCCTTCTGCAGAGTTTTTAAAACATGCCAAAAAGAAAAGTCAAGATGTATGGAATCAACCCAGGAGTACAATAGAACTGTTGGGTTTGAGAACAGATAGATGCAACAAAGGGTGCTTTCTGAAAAGTCCCATGAGAAGGGCGCTCAGTGCTGAGGGAACTGAGGAAACATACACGAGGTTCCCCTGGAATCTCCAGAATTCGCTGTTGCAGACACCTCTGACTACCAGTTTCCTGTGCCCGGGGCTGGCGGTGCCAGTTTCATTGTGAGGTCCAGCCTGACAGGCACTACGAACAATAAGTCACCAAGTTAGCCGCAGGTCTTTTCCTTTTCTAGTGACTGAATCTAGCTAGGGTTGGAGGACCGGTGGGATCTGAATTTTTCTTGAGGGCAGCAGTCAGGGTGTCCATTGTAGGAATGATTTCTCGTGCTATTTAGAAAAGGTCTCTAGGGATGGAGGCACCTCATCATTTAATACGTTGCTGCTTTGCAGCTCTAGCCGTGAGAGGACTCCCCGCTGTCTCCCTACAGAGGGAACAATGGAGAGCACCCGGATTCTTGTTTTTTAAACTTTTACTTGACAAGCTCCATTCAGACACACAATGTACCCTGATCACAATCCCCTCCCACCATGTTCCTTTGCCCCCCACTTCTTCCATTTAGCCATATTTTCTTTCTACCTAATCCTTCTTCTATGTTGATGTTAATTTTTTTGCCTCATATTATGCAGATCTTGGTTGACCAGCCAGGTGAAACGTGCCTGCCCATTCTATGGTGGTACATCTGTTACGGGGAAAACCCACCACTCTCTGTGTTAGGAGCCGTGCAGACGCCATTACAAGTTGGCGCCGGTTTCCGGCCTCTTGGTCACAGCTGGTGTAAATCAAGCACAGTGCGCATGCTCCAACCCGTCGTGGGCCGATGCTAATGAGGCATCCAGAAAGTAACCAATCACTGGTGGCCACATATCCTCAGTTGACCAATCATTTGTGGGTAGGCAGCCTAAAACCCTATATAAACAGTTGCCTTTCGTGGTTCTGGGTCTTCGCATCTAGCAGCTTGGCAGTCCCCAATAAAGTGTGTTCAGAAGAATCCTGATTGTGGCGTCCTCCTTGCTGGTGAGGCGGGCGTGACACTCTGAATGGATGTGAGGCCTTATCCACAGACAAGAATTCATGCCTGGTACAGAAAAGCTAATGAAACGCAGATGGTGCAGAAGGTCATCAGTCCAAGCATGGGAAGCTACTGTTGTTTGGCTAAGTGCATGTATGATCCTCACCAAATCGCCCAGCAGCTGTGTAGGCCCATATGTTTACGCTACTGTCACTTTTGGTTAGAGAGCCCTCGCTTTTCAGACTGCTGGGGATTGCTCAGGCGACTCAAACCCCAGGGAAGTGCCGCGAAGTGACAGTGGCAGGTCTTTGGAATTCTGTCCTTCAGGCACTAAGTGGCCGCTGCATTCGTGACCTCACAGTGGCTCCGGAATCCACACCAGCAATGTGGTACTGTGGGCTCAGCCAACCTTAGAACTGTCTACCTCTGGACTTCCTTGTGAGATGCTAAGTCTTCAATGGGTCTTCAAGCTATCTTTGGAGAGTATTCTCCTACGTACAACAGGAAGCATCCCAACATTTCCAACACGGTGCGTCACCCCATCTGGGTGCTTGGGAGTTGCCTGGATATTCTTCGTCTTTTGCTCATCAACAGAGAAAGTCAAACATAATACATAATATACACAGACCATCCAGAACTTAGAGGAATCCTTAGAGGAGGACGCAGAGAAATCTGTGTTTGAGAAGGGCAACTGGACCCCGCATTAATTACAGTGAATAGACATGCAGAGCTATCAACCAGACTTCTAGCTAGCTACCTCTGGCCTCATTAGGAATTACTGACAGAATTGAATTGAATGAGTGACTGTGCTTGAAACATAGGTTATTGGTGACTACTGGCTGCTCTCTTTTTCAATATGTAGTGCATACTTTCACCCTTCCAGCCTTACTGGGAACTCATCTTGCCACGACAAGCCTTCTCCATATAAAATCCAGCTGCTAATTTGTGACCCTTTTGCACTTAAGGATATGGTTTGCATTTTAAGGACAGCTGTTTTCAGTTCTCAGATATGGTCTATGAGGGCATATTCCATCTCTCTTAATACATACCAGGACTGCAAGATTAACCAAAGCTGAGATTTTACCTTCTACTTATTTTTGAGTATGCACTAAATTCCCTGACCCTTCTCCTTTTCTTTCCAGACCCATAATATTAAGCTAAACACAGTCATTATTCAGTAAATAATAAAAACTTCTTGTCTTAACAACATTACTAACATAATATGCTGTGCAGGCAAATCAAGGAGGGACAGAGTGGCCTCTCTTTTCATTAGATTCTTCCCCTTAGCTTTATAAAAGCCAGTTCCTCTACCCAGAATAGAATGTGTTTGTATTTGGTTACTTAAATGGGAAGAATGTAAGTTGGAATTTGGCCAAAGAACTGATAACACTATCAACTGCATGCAGAGTCTGTCTGCTTCATATCAACTGTCAAGCAGATCACCAGGTCACATATTTGCAGGACATTGCAGAAAACTCATTGAACTGGAGAGAATCGCTGGGAGCCTTTATGTGCCTAGAATCCATCAAAATGCTTTTACATGTATGCGATCATTTAAGAGCTGCAGCAAACGATGAAGGAGGTATAATAATGACCTGTTTCACACAGGCAAAGGAACTTGCCCCAAAGCATACAGATCACAAGTAGCAGGCCTGGGATTCGAACATGGTCCTCTGACTCCAGAGCCTGTTCTACTCCCCTCGCATTGTGCAAAGCGGGTGCTCAGTGCTGCATACTCTCCTGTTGATGACTTCTCTATTGAGTAGGCACCGCTGCTTACCATCTGCAAGAACAAGGGAGCTCAAAGATAAATGAGGCGTTATCTCTATGTTGCACCACAAATCAGTTGGGATACAAATAGAAAAAATAGATAATGAAGACTCTGCACCCTTTCTGGACCATTCTAAACCTGAGCCCTCTACCCATTCACCACCCGCTATCTAGTCAAGCAGGTGAATGTTCATTTAAGATATTCACCTTACTTGCTTTACTGTGTCTATGAACCCTGCAAAGACTCCATGACAAGAGACCACAGGCTAGCCTGCTTTAAACCACAGGACTTCATTTTCTCACAACTTGGGAGGTACACACTTAAGATCATGAGGCCAGCACAGCTTGTTCCTTCGGAGGCCTATCTTCCTAGCTTGTGGATGGCTATTCTCTCTCTCTCTCTCTCTCTCTCTCTCTCTCTCTCTCTCTCTCTCTGTGTGTGTGTGTGTGTGTGTGTGTGTGTGTGTGTGTGACTTCCCATGCTCTTTCCTCTATGCCTGTCTGTGTTCAGATTTCCTCTTCTCGTGAGGACATTGGTTAGACTTGACTAGCGTCATTATTTTAACTTAAACTTATCTCTTTAAGGATGCACTCTTCAAATGCAATCACATTCTAACATACTAGGGGTAAGAGCTTCAGCATATGCATTTTTACTCATCTCCCTCCTCACCAACTTCTCCAACAACTGCTCTGACATAAATTTTTATTTATTTATTTATTTGCAAGCAGAGAGATACAGACAGACAGACAGACAGAGGGAATGTGCATGTCAGGGCCTCTAGCCACTACCAACTCCAAGTGCAAGTACCACTTTGTGCACCTGGCTGTATGTGAATACTGAGGAATCAAACTTAGGTCTTTATGCTTTGCAGACAAGTACCTTAACTGCTGAGCCATCTCTTCAGCCCTTGCTTTGACAACTTTAATGACTATATGTCCCTAGCATATCGAAGACTCAAAAACCTTTCTTGTCTTTCAACAGGCAAAGAAGGAAATACGTGTGTGTATTGTAAGGTAGGCATTAAGCTATTGCAAATGTTTCCAGGGGAAAGAGGTTGAGTTATTCAGGACATTTTATAATTTTTGTCATAGGCTAACAATACTTATATATCAAAAGCTTATATGGATTTGAAATGAAAAGTTAATCTACAAAAACATAGGTTGAATGCCTTCATTTTTGTAGCCCAGAAGTGGTATGTATGTGTCAAACAGCTTTGGGGACAGGATGAAATAAGATGGAATTCTAAAAGTGGTGACAAAATAAATAGAAGTTTTGGACGATCTCATTAAATAACCTCATAATTTAAGAGTCATTATCTATTATGGTGAGATCTGACATCAAAGGCATGATCCTCTAAATAAAGTTCATATATTCATTGAAAATGAATAATAAAAATAGCTAATAAAAACAAATAAGCGATCTGGGCATGGTGGCACAAGCCTTTAATGCCATCATGCAGGAGATAAGAGGATCAGATCACCACAAGTTTGAGGCCAGCCTGGGGCTACAGAGTGAGTTCGAGGTCAGCCTGGTCTAGAGGGAGAAACTGCTTTTACCCACAACCCCAAATAAAAAATATATATAGCCAAGTGAATGGCTTTTTATGTGCTAGGAAGTCATGTTGATTGCCAAAATAATATTCAGGTATCCTGTGCTCATTTTTTAAGATGGTAAAATATTTCCTACCAACACTAGTTACTTTATATTCATCTCCAAATGTAATAGTTTTGAAAAGGAGACTCATGTTTTCCTTTTATATGATTGGACAAAATCCCCCCCCCCCCAAAAAAAATAGGTAATAAATCCACCCCAAAACAATAAAACTGAGTTCTTTAGTGAATGTCACTATGGCAGTGTTCCGTCCATTAACAAATCTGTATTATAGTGCAATTCCCTATAACGTTAAATAGTTTAAACCCTCATATAGGTCTAATAATTCATAGTAGAATTTATCAAATTATTTGAGGGGTTAGGAGACTGCATAAAAGTCATTGTTAATACTGAAACAATGGAGCCAGGAATAGTGGTGCATGCTTTTCATCTCAGCACTCAGGATGCAGTGGTAGAAAGATCGCAGTAAGTTCAAGACCAGCTTGAGACTACTGAGTGAATTCCAGATCAGCCTGGGCTAGAGTGAGACCCTGCCTCAGAAAAACTGGAAAAAAAAAAATCAAATAATGGGGCTGGAGTTCAGTAGTTAAAGGTACTTGCTTGCAAGCATGCTAGCCTGCTTTCGATTCCCCAGAACCCATGTAAAGCTGGTCACAAAGTGAAACATGCATCTGAGATCTCAATACACCTGTGGGAGGCAGAGCCAAAAGAATCTAGGAGAATCTGGAAGTTCTTAGGCCAGCCAGACTGGCACACACATCAGCAAAACAAGAGGCAGTGTCTTAGAGAAGGGGGAAGGAGAGAACGAGCACCCAGAGAATGTCCTCAGACCTGCACACATGCATGTGCGCACACACACACACATTCACACATGCATAAACACATAAAGTAATTTTTTAAAAAATGAGTAGGCCAGGCGTGGTGGCACATGCCTTTAATCCCAGCACTCAGGAGGCAGAGGTAGGAGGATCGCCATGGGTTTGAGGCCACCTTGAGACTCCATAGTGAATTCCAGGTCAGCCTGGACCAGAGTGAGACCCTACCTCAAAAAAAAAAAAAAAAAGAATAGGACTGGAGAGATGGCTTCGTGGTTAAGGTGCTTGCCTGCAAAGCCTAAGGAACCAGGTTCAATTCCCTAGTACCCATGTAAGCCAAATACACAAAGTGGGGCATAAATCTGGAGTTTTCTTGCAGTGGCTAGAGGCCCTAGCATACTCATTCTCTCTCTCTCTCCCCCCCCCCCTCTCTCCCTCCCCACCTCTTTCATCTACCTCTTTAATAAATAAATCAAATATTTTTTTAAAAAGTTGAATAAATGGGAGCTGGAGAGATGGCTTAGTGGTCAAGTTTGCCTGCAAAGCCAAAGGATCCTGGTTTGATTCTCTGGGACCCACGTAAGCCAGATGTACAAGGGAGCACATGCATCTGGAGTTCCTTTGCAGTGGCTGGAGGCTGTGGCATGCCCATTCTCTCTCTGTCTCCCTGTCTCTCAAATAAATAATAAATAATTTTTTAAAAAAATTAAATAAACAACAGCATTTATCACTGTTCCTAAAGTCTGCATTTTCTTGTTTACAGCAATTAAAAGTCTTGAGAAGGAAGAGAAGGAGGAGGAAGAGGAATAAGGAAGGAGGAGGGGGCTGGAGAGATTTCTCAGTGGTTAAGGTCAACCTAGCTAAAATAATGTTAGAAATAATAACCTGTGATAATTATGCAAGTCCATTTGGTTTTTTTTTTTTTTTTTTTTGAGGTATGGTTTCTATCTAGCTCAGCATAACCTGGAATTTACTACATAGTCTCAGGGTGGCCTTGAACTCATGGCAATCCCTCCTACCTCTGCCTCCCGAGTGCTGGAATTAAAAGCATGTGCCACCATGCCTGGGTGCAAGTCCATTTTTCTAAAAACCAAATATATTTTTATAGCTCCCACTATTATTTCAATTACTTTTATAATACTATTATTTACCTATATTAGGCAATAATATATTCTGCCATGGGTTTATTCTTACAACTATTATGTAAACTACGAATCAAATAATATCAGAAATTAATTTAATATGTTTGCTTTATTAAATTTAGAATTGGTTAAGCATGTGCTACCTTACAGATGTATAAGCTCATCCACATGCTAGTATTAAAGCAGGAAAGAATGTAAGTTAAGGGTTGGGGAGATGACTTAGTCAATAAAGTGCTTGCCTTTTAAGCATGAGGACCTGAGTTCAATTTACACACACACACACACACAAAGACCTAGGCATGCGGTCTTGTAATCCAAGTGCTGGGGAGGCAGAGATAGGTGGATTCTTGGGATTCAATAGCCAGCCATAGTCTATTTTACAAGTTCTAAGCCATCAAGAGGCCTATTTCAAAAGGAGGTGGATGGTGGACTGGAGAGATGACTCAGTGATTAAAGGTGCTTGTAAAGTAAAACTAAGAATGCCTTTTTTTTTTTAAAAAAAAAAAAAAAAAAGGTAGATTCTATCCCAGACTGTCCTGGAATTCACTATGTAGTCTCAGGGTGACCTTGAACTCATGGCAATCCCTCCTACCTCTGCTTCCCAAGTGCTAGGATTAAAGGCAGCACCACCACGCCCCACAAGAATGGCAAATCTTGCCCTTGCAATCTCCACTTTGCCACAGATCAAAGGATGATCTGACTTCTGATCTCTTGCCTAAAGGTATTCCCTGGATCTGTATGTCCACAAACAACCTGAGGCCTTCCTGGGTGGGAGGTCCCCTTTCCTCAAATTTGAATCTACTCCTGATGATGTGGTTGGTCAAGTTCAGTCCCCACCACTTGGCATCATGGCTGGCCTCTTCTTGTGCCAGTCTCTAGTCCAGACCAATCAGCTGTCTCTCAGGTTCACCTAAGCCTGAGGGTGAAGCCCACCACAATAAGGTGTAAATAGGTGTGTACCAGGGGACACGCGCTCCTGACTGGCTCCTGAACTTCCAGGTTCTGGTAAACTACCCCCATCTAGGTACAGCTGGATGAACTGAGGAGAGACCCCCACCCCCATGCCCACCTGGGCTCTCTACCCGCTCCTGCCCTCCACATGGCGAGAGCTCTCTGCACTTTCTTCTCTTTCCTCCTCTTAATTTAATGAAGTCTCTCTGAAACACCCAGATAGTTTAACCTAAGGAAAATCATCTTAAGACACCCAGCCATTTTCATAATAATAAAAGAAAGCCTCACCTAGGGTAAAGTTCAACACAGAGCCATATGTACAAGAATGAGGACATAGTGTCCATTAAGATATCTGATATGTTCTGCACCCTGTGCTAACTGCAAAATTCTGTTTGCATTGCAAAATAGGATTATGGGAGGCAGGCGGCTGGGGACTTTCAGCATTTACATTCTACTAGAGGGGGAAAGGGAGAAGGGAGGAGGGGGGCAGGAAGGAGGAAGACAAAAAGGAGAGAAGAAGAGGAGGAGTTGAACAGTAATCAGGCGGCAGAAAAGAACAAGAAGTATGCAATAAAAGAGGAAGAGTGCCTATTGTCACAGTGACCAAAGAAAGGCAGATGAAGCAGTGAGCTACAAAAATAGCTTCAGGGCTGGAGAGATGGCTTAGTGGTTAAGCGCTTGCCTGTGAAGCCTAAGGACCCCGGTTCGAGGCTCAATTCCCCAGGACCCACATTCGCCAGATGCACAAGGGGGTGCATGAGTCTGGAGTTCGTTTGCAGTGGCTGGAGGCCCTGGTGTGCCCATTCTCTCCCCCTCTCTCCTCTCTGTAACTATCACATAAATAAATAAAAATGAACAAAAAAATTTTTTTAAATAGCTTCAAAAACAGTGTTCATCAGACACAGCTAGTGCAGAACCCAAAAAGGGAGAACGACAAGGAACAGCAAGGAGCCCCTTGTGTTTGGAGTGAAGAGATGTCAAAGGCGATGTTACAATAACAACTGTAGTGGGGAATGTAAGGATGTTAAGTGTAGAAGCCAATTTCTGAGGAGTCATACTGGTCTGTGTGTGTGTGTGTGTGTGTGTGTGTGTGTGTGTGTGTGTGTGTGTGTTTGAGATAGGGTCTCACTAGGCAGCATAGGCTGACCTAAAACTCACAACACTCTCCCCTCTGACTCACAGAGGCAATTTTCACATACTGGATTTTACACGAGGGAGATGGAATGTCACAAGAGGGAATGGGTAGAGAGCAACTCTATCTGGTTTATGTTTTATCAATGTAATTTGGGCAGCCATATAAGGGGAGGCCGGAGGGATAAAGAGCAGGGTAGGAATCAATTCTGCAAGCCCAGTGAGGGGGCAGGTAGTGGTGGCTCACACTACAGAGGGGTCAGGGAAGCTGGATAGAAGTGGTCTGACTATGGTATATTTGCTGAGACTCTAGATCTGAAAGCAAGGGGCTAAAGATATTTTGATTTTTTAAATTTTGAACTTGGGCAATTAAAAGGAAGAAGTGGTTGTTGACTAAGAATGCTTTGCTAAAGCTGGAATGTTACTTGCCACATGAATATGGTGCCATGACAAATATGCCAGTCCATTTGAATATATATAACAATATAACAACAATACAATTATCCCACCATTTTTATCAGTGTGAATCATTATAAAATGTCATTATAATTTTGGTTGGTCTTTGCTATCGACTGGATCTAGAATGTTCCCTAAACACCCATATATTTAAGGCTGGTTCCCCACACAGGTGCTATTGGGAGGTAATGGAACCTGCAAAGGCTATATTCCAGTAGAAACTCTTCAGGTCTTTGGGTGTGTGGCCTTGAGTGGGTCAAGAGGACCTTGGCCTATAATTTATTCCCCTGTTTACTTCCTGGGCACCAAGTGAGCAGTTTTGTTGTTTTGTTTTTTCCTCACCATTGGCCTACCACAGGTCCACAAGCAAGGGTCATGGCCTGATTTTTAGGTAGACTCTAAAACTATGAGCCAAAGCAAATCTTTTCTTTTTATAAGTTACTTATGAGTATATGAGGTATTTGTTATAATGACTGAAAGCTGCCTAACTCAGCCAGTATGTAGAGATAATTCATGATTTATGTATTATGCCCTTCTCATCTTTTCTGTCAAGGACAATGACCTATGTTTGGATAGTAAGGAGGCAATCAGGAAGTGAAGACCTTGATACTTTGTGCAATGCTCTATTACCCAGCCAAAAACAAAGAAATAGATGTCATTTTAGTTGATACTTGAGGGTTTTGAAACAACAGGTACCTTCAAAATTTAAAAATGTTAAGGATAGTTTCATATTATATGCTTAGAGACAGTCTTTCGATTTTATGAATGTTTGTCTCCATCAGTACATGGCAAACTTTTTCAAGGTAAACTCTGGGGCAACGTTTGTGCCCTACTCAATCTCCAAGTCAGAGAGAGGGAGGAAGAAAGAAAGGGAGAGAGACAGAGGCTGAGGAGCAACCAGCTCTGGAAAAGGAACACTCAGGAAAAAGAACCTTAACAGTGGGTCATTAAGGAACCCATCAGACCACCTATAGACAAGAAAACCATGCTTTGGCACCTGACAAACAGATAGAGCCCCTCATGGTCACATTAGACCACAATAACCATCTTTCTTTAATCACCCTAGTCGGGGGCTTATTTGGGGGACAGGGACAGATACAGAAACACAACAGCAAGTAGAAGATAGATGAGGTAGAAGAGAATGCCACCACTGCCACCTTTTCTTCTCCAACTTCTAAGCCTGAACTCAGTAGGGTAGAGGTAGAAAGGTTTAAAAACCAAATTTGGGGGGCTGGCGAGATGGCTTAGTGCTTAAGACATTTGCCTGCAAAGCCAAAGGATCCTGGTGTGACTTTCCAGGACCCAGCTAAGCCAGATGCACAAGGGGGCACATGTGTCTGAAGTTCGTTTGCAGTGACTGGAGGCCCTGGCATGTCCTTTCTCTCTCTCTCCCCCCCCTTTCTGTCTCTCAAATAAATACATAAAATATATTTACAAACCAAACTTGGGGCTGGAGAGATGGCTTAGTGGTTAAGGCACTTGCCTGTGATGCCTAAGAACGCATGTTCAAATCTCCAGGTTCCACATAGCCAGACACAGTGATGCCAGTGTGCAATGTCACACATGCACATAAGGGGGTGCATGCATGTGGGGTTCACTCACAGTTGCTGAAAGGCTCTGGTGTGCCCATTCTCTCTATCTCCCTCAAAAATAAAAATAAAAAGATAAAAACTTGTCTGGGCATTTTTAATTCCTAGGAAAAAAATACACAGCAGTTTGTGACCATCTGAGAGTAAAAAGCTATGGGAATCTGCTAAAGATATTTGTCTAGAAGTAGTTACTGGGTTAATTAGTAACCTTCTTGTTGCTGGGATAAAATGCCTGTTAAAAATCAGTGTAGGGGGGTTGGAAAGATGGCTCAGCATTTAAGGCATTTGCCTGCAAAGCCAAAGGACCTTGGTTCAATTCCCCAGGACCCACGTAAGCCAGATGCACAAGGGGGTGCATGCATCTGGAGTTCATTTGCAGGGGCTGGAGGCCCTCATGGGCCCATTCTCTCTCTCTCTCAAATAAATAAATAAAAATAAAAGTTTAAAAAACCCAAAATAATAAGTAAATAAAACAATAAATAATAATAATAAATCTTAAAATAAGTGTAGGGGAAGAATTTCTTTCAGTTTATAGTTCCAGGTTATAGTCCATGATGGAAGAGAAGTCAGGAGCTTAAGAGAGTTGCTAACATTTAGCCCACATGAGGAAGCAAAAATCAATGAATGGTTTCCAGACAACTTTTTTCTTTTTCTTTTTTTTTTTTTTCCTTTCTTCTTCTTTTTTTTTAAAGTAGGATCCCACTCTAGCCCAGGCTGACCTGGAATTCACTATATAGTCCCAGGATAGCCTTGAACTCACAACAATGTTCCCACTTCTGCCTCCCCAGGTGCTGTGATTAAAGGTGTGCGCCACTACGACCAGCTAGCTTTTTTTCTTTTTATATTGTCCAGGATCCCAGACCATACAATTGATGCTGGCCACAGTTAAGGTGGGTCTTTACACTTTATTTAACTCCATCAAAATAATACCTCATAGACCTGCACAGGGGCTAACCTGGTCTACATAATCCCTCACAGGTGACTCTAGGTCCAGTCAAATTCACAGTCAATCTAAACCATCACCCTGAGAAACATAGAAGCATTCTCCCATTCTCACCCATTCCCCCTAACAAGTGTCACATACCTAATAAACTGTTTATGAACTACAAAAGCATGATTATTTCACGTTCTAGGTTCTGAGTGACAGACCATTTATCATCTGGAACTAATTTATTAGCTCATGTTCAGTCTATGAAAGACCAGTTATCCTTTTTTAAAATATTTTACTTTTATTTATTTATTAGAGTCTGGCAGGGGGGAGAGTGAGAATGGGTGCCCCAGGGCTTCCAGCCACTGCAAACAAGCTCCAGATGCATGAGCCGCCATGTGCATCTAGCTTACATGGGACCCGGAGAATCAAAACTGGGTACTTAGGTTTTGCAGGCATGCGCCTCAACCACTAAGCCATCTTTCTAGCCCCCAGTTATTTATTATATTGCTACATTGGACAAGGGATTTCACATTACATATACATATGTATGTGTAAATATGTAAGGAAAAGATATTGAAACAATAATATTTAAACCCAGGATTGGGGGCATACACCTGTAAACTCACCACAAGAGATGGAGGCAGAGGTATCAAGACTTCAAGGCAGACCTTGGCTATGTATGAGTTCAAATCCATCCTGGGCTACATTGGACCCCATCTGTGGTAGTTTGAATGGATGTCCCCTGTTGCAGTCAGGTTTGCATTGCTGGTAGAAATCACCCAATCAAGAGCAGCTTGGGGGAAAAAAAAAAAAAAAGGTTCATTTTGGCTTACAGGTTCGAAGGGGAAGCTCCATGATGGCAGGGAAAAATGATGCCATGATCAGAGGGTGGACATCACCCCCTGGCCCACATATGGTGGACAACAAGAACAAGAGAGTGTGCCAAACACTGGCTTGGAGAAACTGGCTATGATAGCCATAAACCTGCCCCCAACAATACACTGCCACCAGGAGGTGTTAATTCCCAAATCTCCATCTGCTGGGAACCTAGGATTCAGAACACTTAAGTTTATGGGGGACACCTGAATCAAACCACCACATCCCCCCCAATAGATTCAGTAGTTTTTTTTTTTTTAACTTTTATTTTTTATTTATTTATCTATTTGAGAGCGACAGAGAGGGGGGGGATGGCACGCCAGGGCTTCCAGCCGCTGCATACAAACTCCAGATGCGTGCGCCCTTGTGCATCTGCCTAACGTGGGTCCTGGGGAATCGAGCCTCGGACCAGGGTCCTTAGGCTTCACAGGCAAGCGCTTAACCGCTAAGCCATCTCACCAGCACCCTAGATTCAGTAATTTTATTCAAGCTTGTAACTTGGTGTCACTGTGGGTAGATCCTAGGGTCTAGCCCTAAGATGTGGAGGCAGATCAGAATTCTAGCAAAAGATATGCAGCATTCTTTTTTTTTTTAACTTTTTTTAATTAACAACTTCCATAATTATAAACAATATCCCATGGTATTGCCCTCCCTCCCCCCACTTTCCCCTTTGAAACTCCATTCTCTATCATATCCCTTCCTCCTTTAATCAGTCTTTCTTTTATTGTGATGTCATGATCTTTTCCTCCTTTTGATATGCAGCATCGTTGAGCTTTGCCTGGGGTCCTGGAGTGCGCTTGTTTGCTTGTGTTGTGTGGGTGGCTGCTTTGCTTTCTCTGCTTGGACCTGTGAAAGTGGTCCAGCTTCTCCTGCCATTATGGGACTTCCCCTGGATCTATAAGCTTCAAATAAATTCTCTTCCTCCCATAACTGTGTCTGGTTTGGAGGTTCATCCCAACAATGTAAACAGTTACACTGGATTCAATCTAAAAAACAAATAAAGAAATACTACTGTAAAAAATTCAATTAAACAATCTCAAAGTTGTATCAAAGATTATTTTATTAGTGCTCTAATATTTTATTCCAATGTGTCCCAAAATTAAGGAGAGGCATGAGAAGATGGTTTTGAAGGAAAAATAAATATTGTTGGTTCAAAGGCAAATTATTCAGTTACTGGGTTTGGGGTGGGACACTTGCTTGGACTCATCATGTTTCTAAGTGCATGAATTTCCTTGAACAGCCCTCCTGGAGTGTCTTCTTTCGCAGTGAATGAGATTGGATAATTCATTATTTTCAATCTACCTGTTCCTCCATTTTTCAGAATCTGCCTTCCTAAGTATAGTCTTCTCCTTCCAGCTCAATGCAACAATCAACATCCACCCATGAAGAATAACCACTGCTCTTCAGAGGTTATCTTGCTTATGTCAGGGAGGAAATCTGATGACATCCAGTTACTTTGGTCAAAATGGCTATTTTCATCAAAATCTAGGTTCTCATCCTTGGTTGTATAGGGCTAGACTAAGTTTCCCCAGCTTACCTTACACTCAGTTAGTTCTTGTGACTGCACTTTAAAACAGAATGGGAGATAAATTTATGTATGTGACTTCCAGAGTTGGTCCATACAAATCCTCCTGTAACTGTTCACAAACACTCTGGAGCCAGAGCAGATAAAAGAGTCACATTGTGGAAGTGTCATCAAATGGCCATGTTGAAGTCCATCTGGGCACAAAAGAATCTTAATTTTGGAATTCACAAAAACATGAAATAAAATTCCAAGTGACTGAGATTTCAGAAACTATTTGTGATAAGAAGTATACATATTTCCCAAGGAGCATATTAAAATAATTTATTTATATTTCAGGAAGAGAGAGAGTATGGGCACATCAGGGCCTCTTGCCATTGTAAATGAACTTCAGATCCATGTACCACTTTGTGTATGTGGGTCCTGTGGCATCAGATCCATGCAGGAAGGCTTTGTAGGCAGCTTCTACCACAGAGCTATCTCCCCAAAGAGCTTTTACCAATAGTAAAGTAATATCAGTACAATGTTACCTCCATTTATCTGAATCTTGTCTATTTCTCAATTTCTTTCTTATCTTTGGAATAGAGAGAAGGTGGTATCAGCTGGTTCTTTAACCCTCCAGGCAACTATATAGTTCATTTTATAACACAGTTGAGATGCAGGAGTCACTAGAGGAGAGCCAACAGGGCCATTGGTGAGCCTCAGTGGGAGTCATTTAAAACTGGGTTAATGCTGGATGGAATCTTAGCATAAAAAAAAAAAAAAAACAACACAGAATAGTCCCATGACAGATGTTGACTATTATGAATTATACTCTCAGGAAGATTGTTCTGTAAGCCATATTGATAACTGTATTTCCAAGAGATGGCCCCATTTCCTACATAAGAAGATGACCTGCTGTATGCTTTAAGAATAATTCACTGATATTATGTGGTCATACTCATATACTGACCTTCTCATCTCAAAGAATATAATTAACATTTTTTGTATAATATAAGGAATGCTAATCAAGTCATATAAACAGTAACACTTGTGTAAATATTCCTTTTGGGGGGTAGGATAAAAATGTAAAAGAAGTCAGGTGTGGTGACACATGCCTTTAGTCCCAGCTCTCAGAAGGCAGAGGTAGGAGAATTACCATGAGTTCAATGCTACCCTGAGACTACATAGTGAATTTCAGGTCAGCTTAAGCTACAATGAGACCCTACATGGAAAAACCAAAAGAAAAAAAAAAAAATGAAAGAGGTTTCAATTTACACAAGAGATGTTTTTCCTGCAGAAACTATTCTTACCCAGATAAACAGGGTCAAAGGCTCTATCATAATGTAATGTGAATTTTTAAATAATTTTTAATAAGACCTATTTCTGATGTACTAAACATGTATTCATCACCAAATAACAAAGAAATTGGCCCCTTTCTATATCACATCTTCTAGTATTGAGGTCTATGGTGATTTAATCAGCATAGTTAAATCCTCCCCTCTGATGTACCAGTTAAAGCCACCAGTGAGAAGCTGGCTACCCCAGTGAGCAGGAGCAGAGCGGAGCTGGTCAGTGAGCCTTTGTGAACCCCACACACAAGCTGAAGTAACTGTGTTTGATACCATAACCACCCTGACACCAAGATACCCTGAGACATAACTTGACTCCTGGAAACCTCCCCAAGATATAAAAGTTGGGAACCTGAACCCCAGTAGAACCTGAGCATTGGATTTTCCATAAGATAGTCATCCAAGTAGGCCTGACCTACGAGAGACTTCTATCCTCAGTGAGTAGATGAGCTATGCAAGTGATCCAATTTCTGTCTTTTCCCAAAACGAGGTGTGGGCTTTTTCTTTCTGCAATACTCGATTCTAATGTTATTCAATTTACTACAGCTATGCTAAATAAAGCAAGCATTGGCATGGGCTCTAATTGACAGAAGATTTTTTTCTATGACAAATGTTCAAATTCATTATTCATATAATTATACACATTGGAATATGCAAACATGCACACACTCCTGTCACTGTGAACTGGAAAAGATTCTTTAAGTCTCATATTCTGCCCAGTTTCATTTAAGAAAATTATCTTTGTAATATAATAGCCTTGTACTTATTTCCAGCCTCATATATAACTAGGAAAATTCTCTAGTTTGCTTATGCTTTAGTTTTGATCTTATTTAAGTGAAAAATGAATTTGTATTTGTTTATTTCATGGACCAATGCTTTTTTTCTCATCTTAATTATATTTTGTAATTTCATATATTTTCTACAGTTTTATTTGCCATTAGAAAATATGTATAACATCCAATTTCAGCAAAGTTAGAAAGTTATTTAGCCAATTATGAGAATGGGTTAGAGTACAATTGAGTTATTATAGTTCTTATCCATTAATAGTTTTAAGAATGTTCATTTTTAATTTTTTACCAGACATGTAAATAAGGGTCTGGCTCATCGGTTAAAAGTGCTTGCTTGCAAATATTTAAATAATTACCATCCTGATCACACATTTGAAGTTCCTGAGTTATGTTTAAGAATGTTATTCCAAGTTCCCTGGCTACCTAAGTACAGAGTTTTGCAGTTATACAAGAAAAACAACAGAACCTAACAAAAGAAACCTTCCCACATGATTCTAGCATGTATCTACTGATCTAGGACCAAGAATGTTTATTTATTCTACAGCCACTGTGAGGTCATGAATATCAAGGCCATTTTATATCTCTGAAAGACAGTACTTCCTTCCCATACTTTGAGGCTTACATTTTTAATTTTTTTTTTAACTTTTTAAAAAACTTTATTTTAAGAAAGAGAGAGAGAGAGAATGGTTGTGCCAGGGCCTTTAGCCACTGCAAGTGAACTCCAGACGCATGTACCACCTTGGGCATCTGGCTTATGTGGGTCTTAGGGAATTGAACTTGGGTCTTTTGGCTTCCCAGACAAGTTCCTTAACCACTAAGCTAACTCTCCAGTCCCCAACTCTGACATTCTTTCTGCCCTCTCTTCTGCAATGGTCCCTGAGCCTTGCAGTGTGTGGTGGAGATGTCTCACTTAGTGCTGGACACTGCACTGTCACTTCTCAGCACTTTGGTGAGTTTTGAGTGATCCCAGTGGTCACCACCATCTGAAAAGAGAAGCTTCTCTAAGCAAAAGTGAGAGTGGGGCCAATATATAGGCATAAACATAAGTGTTTAGTGAGCAGTTTGGTGGCCATATGTTTGCATCTAACCAGACAACATTAGTGGTTTCTCCCCAAGGGATTATGACCTCCCAGTCATAGGATTTTGATTAGGTTTTCAGTACCAGGCAGGATTTCACTCCTGTGGAACAGGCCACAAGTCCAATCAGAGCAATCGATTCCCCCCCCCCCCATAACAGACATGCCACCATTGTACCAGTTGGTGCATTTGGCCTGACTGACCAACGCTTAAACAGAGTCCAGTGCTAATTAAGATTATTTGTGACTTCTCTTTCAAAAGGTTGCATAGACCTTTCCAACACCCTGATAGCTAGTCAATAGGAAGGAAGCTTTCAGAGCAGCTCACAGCTTGATCTCTTAGTGCTCTGCAGGCCAAGCATATGGAGTCTTCAGCAATAGGGTCTTAACATCTAGCTCTGGTGGACAACCAAGAGTCTTGGCAGTAACCTGTAATGTTTTGGGTACTTCAGGAGCTTCCTTGGCCAACAGCTTGTTGAAAGGTACCTCACTTTTGTCACTAAAATTTTTCTTATAACAATCGATGGCTTCTAAGTACATCATCTACCTCCACAGGACACTTCCATCCAAACTCTCTCTTTTTTAACATATATTTTATTAGCTAGCAAAGAAGTAGACTTCCATATAGTTCATTAATAATGTCTTAAATTTTCATTAACCCTCCTCCCACCCCTTCCTCTCCTTCATCCCCTCCCATGACCCTAGTTAGACATTTGTGATTTTATATACTTTTAAAAATATTTTATTGTTATTTATTTATTAGAGAGACAATGGGCATGCCAGGGCCTTTAGTCACTGCAACTGAATGTGGGACACATGCACCACCATGTGCATCTGGCTTACTTGGGTTCTGGGGAATTGAACCAGGTTTTGCAGGCAAGTGCTTTAACCACTAAACTATCTCCCCAGCACTGACTTTATATCTTTAAAACTCCTTATGATCATTCTAATATTAGGGAGGAGAGAAAGATAAGAACAAATTTGCAGACACACACACACACACACACACACACACACACACACACACATATATCGATAGTTGCACATTTCTATTACATATTAAAGGCCAGGAGGTGGGTGTAATAGAAGTGGCTGTAAGTTGCAGTAGTAACAGCTAATATGCATTAAGTCCTGCTTGGAAGAGCTCACTGTCTTATGCATTATATATAAGTGAACTTTGGCCCATTTTGTAGGGAATTTTGCTACCTTCATGTTACATGCTATTCAGAAGTGACACTGCTGCTACTTAAAAAAATTTTTTGTTTATTTTTATTTATTTATTTGAGAGCAACAGACAGAGAGAGAAAGAGGCAGATAGAGAGAATGGGCAAACTGGGGCCTCCAGCCACTGCAAATGAACTCCAGACTTGTGCGCCCCCTTGTGCATCTGGCTAACGTGGGTCCTGGGGGATTGAGCCTCGAACCGGGGTCCTTAGGCTTCACAGGCAAGCGCTTAACCACTAAGCTATCTCTCCAACCCTGTTGCTACTTTTTAAACCTTTACAGTACTGCCTTGCACATAATAGGCAAACATTGTGCCACTGACATATGTCCCTACTCATCATTCTTTCATTATTTTGAAACAGTCTCAATAAGTTGCTCAGGGGCTGGAGAGATGGCTTAGCAGTTAAGCGCTTGCCTGTGAAGCCTAAGGACCCCGGTTCGAGGCTCGGTTCCCCAGGTCCCACGTTAGCCAGATGCACAAGGGGGCGCACGCGTCTGGAGTTCGTTTGCAGAGGCTGGAAGCCCTGGCGCGCCCATTCTCGCTCTCTCCCTCTATCTGTCTTTCTCTCTGTGTCTGTCACTCTCAAATAAATAAATAAAAAAGTTTAAAAAAAAATAAGTTGCTCAGTCTGACCTTAAACTCAGCTGTAGCCCAGGTGGGCCTTGAACTTGCCATCCTCCTGACTCAGCCTCCAGCATAACTGGGGTTTCAGACCTGGGTTTCCAGCTTTGTTGGCATTGTTTTTTAAATACTCTTCTTTGAATTTTATACAATGTCACTGCAGAAGTTGCTATTTACAGCCAGGCATGGTCACACATGCCTTTAATTCTAGCACTTGGAAGGCAGATGTAGGAGGATCACTGTAAGTTCAAGGCCAGCCTGAGACTACATAGTGAATTCCAGGTCACCCTGGGCTAGAGCAAGACTCTATCTTGAAAAACCAAAATAAGGGCTGGAGAGATGGATTAGCAGTTAAGCACTTGCCTGTGAAGCCTAAGGACCCCGGTTTGAGGCTCAATTCCCCAGGACCCACATTAGCCAGATGCATAAGGGAGTGCATGTCTCTGGAGTTCATTTGCAGTGGCTAGAGGCCCTGGAGTGCCCACAAAAACAAAAAATAAGATGCCTATTTAACCATGATTGTATGTTTTGCAAAAGTTCAATATACCATATAAAATATACTATAGTAGTAAGCACAGTGAATGCTATAAATGTATTAAAACCAGAATTGAACATATTCAGCACTCAAAAACAGTAATGAGTACATTCTTATACTGGTCACATTTTCTTTCTATTCCTCTTAACTGATTTCATTTCCTATTTTTACTTTCCAATGGCCTACTTTCTGTCATGTTTACTTTTGGTAGCCTGTACTGGGTGTGCTTCTGTAATAGGTGCAATGCAGCTATGAAACATCTTACAAGAGTTCTATTTCAATCAAGACCTCAGGATTAGACTTCGGGGCTGACGAGCTTGATTTGAAATTGATGTACATTGATGCTTTTTAAAAATATTTAATTATTTGCAAGCAGAGAGAAAACAAGAGAGAAAGAATGGGTGGGCTAGGACCCCTAACAACTCCAGAAGCATGCACCCATGCATCTGGCTTACATGGGTACTGGGGATTTGAACCCAGATCCCTGAGTTCTGGAGGCAAGCACCTTAACTGCTGAGCTCTCTCTCCCACCCCATTGATGCTTTTAGGAGCACGAATGTTCTAAGGTAACACAAACTGAAGGCCTTACATGGACTCATTCAATGAGATCAGGGATTTACATTTAACTTTTGAAATTTTAATTATTTGCGGAGATTCATGGAAGAGAGTCCTTGGAACACTTGGATGACTTTTGAGAACACCTTGATGAGCAGTTTGCACTGAGAAGCTAATGTGGCAACTGAGAGGATGGTGAGTTTGAGATTTGTTATAAAGGTTGAATTGAAAGAACTTGTGATGGATTAGCCATTTAGGGTGGGGCAGGAACCCATGAGGGAAGGAGAACCATGAAGGACACCTAGCCTGAGGAGTCATTTATTATATGACGAAGATTGGTATGAGGACAAAGCTCAGTGCTTGGCATATTAATTTCCCTATATCCATAAATCATCAATATAAGCATGCAAACAAAGCAACAAGGAAACTGAACCTGAGGCTCAGAGAAAATAAATTCCTGGGTTATCAACTTAACCGTGAGATATCTAAAACTGGAATAGATCATTAAATAAAATATAAATGAAAGAAAGGCGGACACAGCAACTCTTAGGTGCAGAGCCCTGAGAACGCCAGTATTTATTTACATGTCAGACTGGGGACTCACAAGAGTATCACCACAGACAAGCAGAAGGCTTATCCAGCGTTGCTGACTGGTGACATAAAGTGAAGGAAGAAATAGCCTCACCGGTGTTGATAAAGTGCTGACCACTGGTGGCTAGAGTAATTTCAGTGAGCAGTCTGGACATGTTTCAGTCTGTAGTCCATTGATATAACAAAATACCTGAGATGGGAACTTTTATTAGTACCTATTTATTACATTGAAAATTGGGATGGCAGAGATGACTTGTGAGGCATTTGCCTCACAAGCCAAAGAACCCACGTTTGATTGTCTAATACCTATGCAAAGCCATATGCATATATGCATAAGGTGGTGCATGCATATGGAGTTCTGTAGCAGTGGCTACAGGCTTTGCTGTTCTCTCTGTCTCTTTCTCTCTCTCTCTCTCTCTCTCTCTCTCTCTCTCTCTCTCTCTCTGTCTCTCTCTCTCTCTATATCTCTCTCTCTCTCTATATATATATACATATATATATATATATATATATGTATATATATATATACACACACACATACATATGTGTGTGTATTGGCCTCTTTCTCTTTCAAATATATAAATAAAAATCTTTTTTTTTTAATTGGAAGTTTAGCTGGGCATGCAGTCACACACCTTTAGTTCCAGCACTCAGGAGACTAAGGCAGGAGGATCACAGGGAATTTGAGCTTGAGACTACATAGTGAATTCCAGACCCACTTGGGTTACCTTGAAAACAAAAGAACAGTAAAAAAAGGAATGTTATTTGGTTCACTATTCTGTAGCTTGGAAGTGTAAGAGCATGGGGCCTGCATATGCTTGGCATCTGGTGAGGACTTTTTTTTAAATGTTATTTTTAAAGTTATTTATTTACTCTGTGTGTGTGTGTCTTCTTGCACACACCAGGGGCTCTTGCTGCTAAAAACAAATGCTTTACATGGATGACTAGGGAATTGAACCTTGGTCCTGTAGGCTTTGCAAACAAGCTCCTTTACCCACTGTGCACACTTGTTTGATTGTAACAAGGTACACTCAGCATCAAACAGGAAGACAGGGCAAGCGTGTTAGCTCCATCTCTCTTCCTCTCATTATGAAGGCACTGATGCTTTTGTGGGATTAGCAGCCCATTGCTTCAGCTAATCCTAATTACTTTCCAAAGACCCCACCTCCAAATATCAGGGCATACATTTAGGGGCTGGTTCCTTCACATGAACTTTTGGGGAATACATTCAAGCCACAGCATGGTCAATGTCATAATACAGTAGGGGAGGGGAGAGAAGCATAGCAACTTTGATGCCCAAACCTTTTGCAAAGTTCTACTGTGAAAATGGAGAAGGGACAAGGTAGGGGCTACAAGAGAAGTAGGAGATATCGGCATTAGTAGGTCATATCAGTGTGCTGATGGAAGCTCCATTGGAAAGGAAACTGAGTGGCATGGGAGAGGACAGAGTAACCACCTGAGACAGAAGGAGGAAGTACGGTGGAGCCAAATAGTTGTCATTGAGAGATTGGAAGGAAATTTCCCCTTTAAAAAAATAGGGAGGAATAAAGACTTATCTCGGTTGGTAAAGTGCTTGCCTAGCATACACACAGTTTGATTCCAGTACACAAATTGAGAGTGATGGCCAATTTACTATAAGCCCAGTCAGTATTTGAGAGGTAGAGTCAGGAGGATTAGGAGTTTAAGACCATCCTTGGCTATGTGGTGAGTTCAGCCTAAACTATATCAGACCCTGTCTCAAGAATAAATTATGGAGACAAAGAGATAGTTCAGCCTGTTTACAAAGCCTGATGGCCTGGGTTTGATTCCCCAGCACCCATGTAATGCCAAATGAACAAAGTAGCCCATTCACTGATATTGTGTGCAGAGACAAGAGGCCTTGGTGCTTTCTCAAAATAAATAAATATTTAAGAATTAAGGGAAAATAATTTGGGAGGAAAGTAGATTGATTTTCACACTAAGCATGAGACAGAAAGAGGGGGAGAGAGAGGGGGGGGGGCACATGCCAGAGCCTCTAGCCACTGCAAACAAACTCCAGACGCATGCGCTACCTTGTGCATCTGGCTTACATTTGTCCTGGGGAATCAAAACGAGGTCCTTTGGCTTTGCGGGCAAATGCCTTAATTGCTAAGCCATCTCTCCAGCCCAATACCTGGTTTTTTTTTTGTTTTTTTTTTGTTTTTTGGTTTTTCAAGGTAGGGTCTCACTCTGGTCCAGACTGACCTGGAATTAACTCTGTAGTCTCAGGGTGGCCTTGAACTCATGGCGATCCTCCTACCTCTGCCTCCCGAGTGCTGGGATTAAAGGCGTGCGCCACGACGCCTGGCCTACCTGGGTTTTTATACTTTTTAATGACAGCTTTTGTGATTATAGACAATAAACCATGATAATTCCCTCTCCTAATGGAGGTTCATTTTTTTGGTGAGGTAGGGTCTCACTCTAGCTCAGGCTCTCCTGGAATTCACTATGTAGTCTCAGGCTGGCCTCAAACTCACAGCAATCCTCCTACCTCTGTCTCCCTAGTGCTGGGATTAAAGTTGTGCACACTATAGCCGGCTTTTTCTTCTGTTCTAAGGTCTTGTGTAAGCAGTATCAGGCACTGCAAGGTCTTGGATATCAAGACCCATTTTTGTCTGGAAGATTGTCCCGCAAGCAGCCCTACCCTTCCTTTGGCTCTTGCATTCTTTCCCTATCTCTTCCACAAGGGAGGATAAGGCTGAGGATGTAGCTCAGTGGTGGAGCATTTGCATAGCATGTGCAAATCCCTTGTCTTAATGTCTAATACTGAAGATAAAACAAGATTATGCCCCTTTCCCTCTAGAAGTCCTCTCTATGGTGTGTTTGTGAATCCTCATCCACTCATCATTAAGCCTGCCCAATTTTTTGAGTTCTAACTCAAAAAGTGCAGCTTTTCTTTTTCTCTCCTGTTTAAAAAATCTCTTTAGAAGCCAGGTGTGGTGGCGCACGCCTTTAATCCCAGCACTCAAGAGGCAGAGGTAGGAGAATCACTGTGAGTTCAAGGCCACCCTGGGTCTACAGAGTGAATTCCTGGTCAACCTGGGCTAGAGTGAGACCCTACCTCAAAAAAACCAAAATAATCTCTTTTGATCCTGGGAAAAACCCTAAGAATGCTTGTCCCGACACTGAAATCCTCTTTCTTTGAAGGACCCCCCCCCCCCGCCCCCGCCTGCCTTGCCCGTGATGGAGCCTTTCTGCTTTCTTTGAACCTAACTCAAAGAGCACAATTTGGGGCTGGAGAGATGGCTTGGTGGTTAAGCGCTTGCCTGTGAAGTCTAAGGACCCAAGTTTGATTCCTTAGTACCCAGTTAAGCCATACGCACAAGGTGGTACCTGCATCTGGAGTTCTTTGGCAGTGACTGGAGGCCCTGGCTCACCTATTCTCTCTGTGTGTGTGTGTATGTATGTGTGTGTGTGTGTATGCATGTGTATCTACCTCTCTTCCTCTATCTCAAATAAATAAATGAAATATCTAAACAAATTTTTTTAAAAGCAGTTTTCTCTTTTCCTACTCTCCATCTCTTTCTTCCCAGCAGCTGCTGAGGTGTACAGTTTGCTGGTTCTGTTGTTTTTCTCTCACACTCAAATCAAACTGTCCTTAAACATTAAAAAAAAAAATATTGAACCAAGAGAGAACTGCTCTAGGGCAAAAAAAAAAAAAAGAGTGTAGGTAACTTTTATGAGAGGCAGCAAAGGATTATGGGAAATAATATATATATGTATATATATATATATGTTATTTTCTCCCCAGTCCCCACACTTCCTTCTTAGTGACCTTACTGTGTAGTGCCAGAATTAGTCAAAAGAAATACATTAAGGCTGCCATCCTGTGACCCTCTCTGTGTGATTACAGCTCAGGTGATCTTAGGAATCTGTAGCAATGGCAAAGTATGCCAAAATGAGTGATTAGTCATGCTGCAGCCTTGACCTAAATAGCAAATTAGGCACAGTGCTGGGATTAATGCCACCTGTGCATTGCAGGGGGGGGGGGGCATCTGCCTCAGTTGTCCCCTATGCCCGTTTATCAACGCTGTGGGATCAGAAGCCTTGATGAAAGGGAAATGCCTTATAAAGACATCCTTGTAAGCAATCAAGCAGAAAGGGCAGCAGGAGAGCCCCTTGACTCTCTGCTCTGGGGGTTCTGACAAAGACAGCATGTCTTTCAGCCAGTGTGCCATACTGACTGTCTTGGTTTCTGCTTATGTCCCCCTCCCCCAGCCCAGCTTTCTGGTGCAAGTGGACAAGATGATCTTAAAAAGAAGATGAGAGGGCTGGAGAGATGGCTTAGCGGTTAAGCGCTTGCCTGTGAAGCCTAAGGACCCCGGTTCGAGGCTCGGTTCCCCAGGTCCCACGTTAGCCAGATGCACAAGGGGGCGCACGCGTCTGGAGTTCGTTTGCAGAGGCTGGAAGCCCTGGCGCGCCCATTCTCTCTCTCTCCCTCTATCTGTCTTTCTCTCTGTGTCTGTCGCTCTCAAATAAATAAATTTAAAAAAAAAAAAAAAAAAGAAGATGAGAGCAGTTTCTCTTTTTAATGTGCCCAGTGAAAAGTGATGACTGAGACCAAATAAGTAAATAAATAAATAAATAAAATTGAACAGCTATGTGAAAACAGAAACTTTTTTTTTTTTTAAAAGAAGAAAAAACGGAAACAGATGTGTTGTGGTGAAGAACTTTCTGTTGGTTTTGGCTCCAGTCCCAAATGTGTTTTCCAAAGCTAATTTTCCATATCTAGCCTCTGGAAATATTTTTGTGACATAAAGTTGTTTGGAAGAGTTCTGGTGAGCGATAAGGGCAAAGCATTCCAAACTAATGTTGGAAGTGTATCCAAAACACTGAAATAAAAAGAAATTACTGGATAATTCAAAGCAAAGGATAAGGAAGAAAAAAAAAAAGGTTATTTTTTGCATCTTGATCTACTGAAATTTGAGAAGTTACTGAAAGAACAGAGTAGAAAATGTATGTCATTAATTTCCATGCACATTCTCTGGAGGAACTTTCCAGAGACCTTCCATTTGTATGTTCAGTGCTTGCAGCAGAAGCGCAAGGGCTTGCTGGCCTCTGAGGCTTCTTGCACTTTTTTTTTAAATTTTCTTAAATTGATTTATTTGAGAGTGACAGACACAGAGAGAAAGACAGATAGAGGGAGAGAGAGAGAATGGGCGCGCCGGGGCTTCCAGCCTCTGCAAACGAACTCCAGACGCGTGCGCCCCCTTGTGCATCTGGCTAACGTGGAACCTGGGGAACCGAGCCTCGAACCGGGGTCCTTAGGCTTCACAGGCAAGCACTTAACGGCTAAGCCATCTCTCCAGCCCCTTCTTGCACTTTTGTCTCTACAATACTACATGGTCTCTCAGGAGCAATGCAGGCCACCCGCAGAAGAGGGAAAGGAGACTATGGAGCAAAAGCCAAGGGGGAGTAACAGGCTGAGAACTGACGTGAACAAAGGAACTAGCCAGAGGGAAAGTGAAGTTGCCAAACAGAGTCAAGTTCAGGGACAAGGTGGCAGACATCAAATGAAGTGAGTACCAGTGTCATGGTGTCGTCCTTGAGGTCACAGCCTGGAGCTGGACTTGCAGGAGCAGAGTCCCCACTCTTGGATGCATGATCTCAGGCAGGTCACTCCACTCTCTGAGTTCACGCTTTGTCACGTGTGAGGAGAGCGATGATACCTGCCGCGCGACAGCATCCTGAACGAGGACACAGCATGCACGCACCCGGGACAGGCAACATCTGCATATAGACTGTGAACTTTACTACGCCAGCTGCATCAACTTCCTTTTGACTGGATATTTTCACTTAATGGGAAGTTAATTGGGTCACAACACCACTGTAATAAGACCATCTGGATGCATAAATGAATACATTGACTATAAGTATATATACGTCACTCAAAAAATGCAACTCATGGGGCTGGGGAGATAGCTCAGCAGTTAAAGGCACTTGCTTGCAAAGCCTGCCAGGCCAGGTTCAATTCCCAAGTACTCATGTACAGCCAGATGTACAAAGTGGTGCATGTATCTGGAGATTAGTTACAGTGGCAGGAGGCCCTGGTATAACCACACTTTCTCTAGTCCTCTACTTCTCTCTCTCTGCAAATAAGTGAAAAACAAAATGATAAAACCCAAGCTAGTCTTCATTAGTAAATACTTTTCATTTATTTATTTATTTATGAGAGAGCAAATGGGCACACCAGGGCCTTCAGCCACTGCAAACTCCAGATGCATGTGCCACCTTGTGCATCTAGCTTACATGGGTCCTGGGGTATCTAATCTGGATTTGTAGGCAAGCACCTTAACAGCTAAGCCATCTCTCCAGCCCAAAACGTTTTTTTGTTTTTTTTTTTCTTAATGCACCTCTTCATTACTATGTATTTTCTTGGTCTTTCTCCCCTTAATTAGGCATGCCATTACCTCCAGCCACTGCAATCAAACCCCAGACGTATACACCATCTTGTGCATACGTGTGAACTTGTGTGCTTGTGTACCTTGTATGTCTGGCTTATATGGGATCTGGAGAGTCGAACATGGGTCCTTAGGCTTCACAGGCAAGCACCTTAACTGCTAAGCTATCTCTCTAGCCCAAAACATTTTTTAAAATACATATCTTCATTACTATGCATTATTCAACACTCTTTATTTATGCTTCCTATTGTGCAGACACTGCCACAGAAGCTTGGCTTGTAAACATGGTAGTGGATCCTGTCTGGCCAAGCTCTGTAAGTTCAGTTCTTCTGTAAGGTTACTGGTAATAATGTGAAGCAGAATCAATCTGGTTTCAAGCATGGTTTTGGTTTCTACATGGCAAGAATTGTTCTCACTGAGTTATTCTTATCATGTATGTTTTTAGAATCGAAAAAAAAAAACCTACATTCCTAATTTGCTCCAAAGATTTTATGTCTTTAAAATTAGATCCTTAATCCCTGACAGGGAAGGATCCTATCATATATCAAATAATAGCACCCACCACAGGGTCTAATGCAGAGGAAGGAGGCAACCACACACAGATGATCTGATTTAGGATGGTTTGATTATTTCATCTTAGTCTATGATGGTACAAAAGCACTGAGTCGTTAATGTACTTTCAAGTGTGAATCTTGACCCTTCCCAAGCTAGATATGCACAGTAGGGGACTCTGAGATGCGGTGAGCTGCAGCTTGCAGTAATTCCTACAATCACAATGACGAACCATCCTTACTCTATAGTGTACTGCATTACTAAACTGTGAAGGTCAGTAGGCTAGATAGGTATATCAAATACATTTTTAGTAATCACATCTGTAGGTTTATTGGGTCACAACCCCATTATAGTTAGATAATTTGTATACATGTGTGGTGGTTTGATTCAGGTGTCCTGCATAAACGTAGGTGTTCTGAATGTTAGGTCCCCAGCTGATAGAGATTTGGATGTTAATGCCTCCTGGAGGTGGTGTATTATTGGGGGCAGGCTTATGGGTGTTATAGCCAGTTTCCCCTTGCCAGTGTTTGACACACTCTCCTGTTGCTATTGTCCACCGTATGTTGGCCAGGAGGGGTGATGTCCACCCTCTGCTCATGCTATCATTTCCCCCTGCCATCAGGGAGCTTCCCCCTCAGGTCTGTAAGACAAAATAAACCTTTTCCCCCACAAGCTGCTCTTGGTCAGATCTCTGCAAGCATTGTGAACCTGACTGCAACAGTAATGTTTGTACCGGAGAGGAGGATTGGGATTGCTGATAAACACTTGACTGTGTAGCTTTGGCCTTTGGAGTTGATTTTCAAAAGGAATGTAGAAGGATTTGAAATCTTGGCCTAAGAGATGCCTTGTAGTGCTGTAAGTATGGTTTGATGGGTCATTGTGGTCAGAGTTGAAAGACCTGAATGTAGTAAGAACTATGGAGTGTGAGATTTGGCTTGTGAGGGTATAAAGGGTTTTGTTTGGACTGGGCTTGAAGCAGTTTGTGTGGGAAGCTTGCTGTTGTGCCTGTGTCTTGAGAAGTTGTGCAAGGTTGCTTTGCATAGAAACGGACTGGTGTGAGCAGAGGGATATGGCACAGAAAGAAATCTTTAAGCCAAAATTGCTGTAATTGTATGAGAGATTACAACCATTGAGATTGGAGCCAGCTGACCTGCACTGGGACAACAGAAAGAATGAAGTTTGTTGAAGGGGCCTGAATGCTCAAAGGAGTGTCCTGTTCTTCCAAATCTGCTTTATTCCCCCCTGGATGAAAAAATTGGCACCCCACCTGGTATAACGGAGTACAGAAATACAGGAAAGAGAGTGTCATTGAATTTGCGATGCCGTCCTGTGTTTTGGAAATGGCCATGGGCAGTGTGAAGCAGGTTTGCTGGATGCCTGCATGGAGACCCAATGGAGCCATGAGGATTGCAGTGGAGACCCAGTGGAGATGCTAGAACCAGAAGATGGCTGCCAAGAAAAGCAGCTGGCCTGGATGAGGTTTTCCAGGACTCTGAGTAGCCTATCTAGAGGAGCAGAATCGGAACTCCAGAGACTCGTCATTGGTTAGAATTATCGGACTTAGAGACTTGTCACTGGCTAGAGTTGTTGGTCTTGGAGCTACAGAGTTTGATGGTTGTCCTGGTTGTTTTAAATCTTGTATTGGTGAATTTTTTTTTTTTTTTTTTTGCTATGCCCAGTGCTATCTTTTGCAGTGTGAATGTTTATTCTGTGCCATTATGGGTTTGGGGGGATTTTTTGGTATTATGGCTCAGTTAAAAGACTGTGGATTATGGGGAAGTTTGAACATCATTAGGATTGATTTTAAAAAAGGGTACTTTTAAAGCTGGACTGAATGCCTTGGATTTTACATCATGGATTGTTATCATTTTATGGGGGCCAGGGGTGGAATGTGATGGTTTGATTTCAGTGTTCCCCATAAACTTAGGTGTTCTGAATGCTAAGTTCCCAGCTGATGGAGATTTAGGAGTTAATGCCTCTTGGAGGGAGTGTATTACTGGGGGCTGGCTTATGGGGGTTATAGTTAGTTTCCCCATGCCAGTATCTGGCACACTCTCCTGTTGCTATTGTCCACTTTGTGTTGCCCAGGGGATGAGGTCCACCCTCTGCTCATGCCATCATTTTCCCTGCCATCATGGAGCTTCCCCTCGAGCCTGTAACCCAAAATAAACCTATTTTTTTTCCCCACAAGCTGCTCTTGGTTGAGTGATTTCTGCCAGCAATGTGAACCTGACTGCATCAACATGAAACGTAAATGATTATAAACTTTTGGATGTGAAATTTTAAGATTCTCTTCCCTTGCACATTTCCTAGCCCCTTCTTTGGAAACTTGCTCACTCTTCAGTCGTCCCAACTGACATTGTCCTTTAGAATTTTTCAAATCTGGATAGAAAGTGGAATCCCTCCAGTTTTAAAGAGAAATTTGTGTTTTGTCAAAGTTAAAATTTCCCATACCAGAGAGCTGAGATTGTTCCATTTTCTTTTGGCCATGTGTTGTAGTCCATTCCACAATGCTGGGATGAACACCCAGACCAGACAAAGTTTTGGGGAGGACAGGATTTAGTTCAAGCTTATAATCCCAGGGGAAGTTTCATCAACTGGTGGAGAAGCTGGCTCCCATTCATAAACCCAAGTAGACAGACACCCACAAGCAGCCGGCACCACAAGCAAACAACAAGCACAAATGAACAGTAATCAACAGGGAACCCCACCAGGGCTCCAAACTGCCCTTTTACACCTTTGGTCTGGAAACCAGACCTGCCCTTTTACACCTTTGGTCTGGAAACCAGACCTTAGGGTTGGACACTAGGATCAGCCCCAGTAATAGCCATTCTAACCAGGCTGCCAGAGATCCAAGTTACAACCTTTAATAAAACACTTAAGTCTATGGGGGACAGACATTCAAACACCACAACATGTGGGGGAAGGGGGGTACGAATGCATGGACTGTGCCTGCACATGTGTGAACATGTGTAAAGAGACAAGAGGTTGGCATTGGGTGTCTTCTTCATAGTGTGTGTGTGTGTGTGTGTGTGTGTGTGTGTGTGTGTGTGTGTGTGAGGTCCTTTCACAGAACCAGGAGTTCACCTAATTGATTAGGGTAGCTAAGAAGTAAGTCCTGGGGAACCTCTCCTCCCTTTGCTTCCCTAGCACTGGGATGACAGACATGTGCTACCTCACTGGACTTTTACTTAGGTGCTAGGGACAAGGTCAGGTCTTCATGCTTGCTTAGCAAGCACTTTACTCACTGAGCCATCTCCACAGGCTAATTGCACTAAGAATCTCTCTAATCCTGGAATCCTGGTTTTTCTCGTGCTAACGTCTTCTCTCTGCCAGTTTAGAACTGAACTTAGACTTCATGTACACATGGAAGACTAATCAAAGGAATTATCTGTAAGGCAAAATACATGAAAATATCAGCGTGTTTCTCCATAGCAAGTCAACTTTAAAACCATCATGCAGGGTTGGGGAGATTGCTCCATGGTTAAGGCACTTGCCTGCAAAGCCAAATGACCTGGGTTTGATTCCCCAGGACCCACGTAAAGCCAGGTGCACATGCATCTGGAGTGTGTTTGAAATGGCTAAAGACTGGTGTGCCCAGACTCCCTTTCTCTTTCTCTCCCTCTCTTTTCTGTGTATCTCCTTGCAAGTAAATAAAATATTTTTAAAATAAAAATGAAAACTTGGACTTCCTGCAAGATGGTGTCCACCTAAGCAAGCTTCAGCTCCCCGGAGTGGAGCAGGACCTGAGGAGAGAAATGACCCATCGCACTTCACCAGGGCCCCAGCTGAAACCACAGAGGAGTTGGGGAAATGAGCAAGAGTGCTGCTTTCTTGGTGAACCTGATATCAGCACAGGGTGAAGGAGACAGACACTGAGGACACTCCACTCCTACCACAGCAGAGGTCCAGAGGCTCCTAACAGCCCATCACCAAAGTAGACTTAAACCAAACCCAACATGGCTCAGGGAATTTTGCAGAAGAGGGGGGTGGAAAGATTGTAAGAACCACAAGTTGGAGCATTATGCACAGAGACATTGCCTCTTCCCCATAACAGATGCATGACTCACAATCCCCATGGGGATGACCTGCTTCCCCAAAGAGGAGAGTACATTTGGAAAAGGGGCAGGGATGAGGGGAAAGGATGATAACAACATATGCTATTTACATGCTAAGTATGTCCATAACTAATAAAAAAAAATGAAAACTGAATAAAGTGCTATGCCAACCTTTACACTTAAGATATATGAATACCCTGTTTGGTGGACTTTTCTGCCCCAGAGTAATATTTACCATATTTTTGAAAGGATTCTTCTACTTTCAGTCACAGGGTTAGTTACTTATAAGCTCATTGTAATGAAAGGGCACAGGCTGAAGAACTCAGTTCCAATAAAATTAATTAATCAACATAAAATGAAAAAAATGAAACACTTGTATGTTGAAATCTCTATATATAAAACATCTTTCAGACTATTAAAATATACATGTATGCATAAGAAAAATTAAATTGTATTTCCAAATATTATAATTCACTTTTTTGCTTCTGTGTAGGCATTTATGTGGCATATTTGTGATATGTGACATGTTTGTGGTGCCTGTGTGTGTGTGTGTGTGTGTGTGTGTGTGTGTGGTATGTGATATATGCCCATGAATGCATCCTTGTGGTACCCCATTCATTTGCCCGGGGTGGTCAAAGCACAATGTTGGGTGTCCCACTCCATTGCATGTCTGCCTAAACTTATTTGAGCCAAAGTCTCTTAATGATACCAGAGCTTGCTGTTTTTCACAAGTTTGGGCAACTTTCTGGTCTCTGCTCTCGTTTGTGGGACTGCGGTTTTAGGCATGCATGGCCATACTCAGATTTATATGGGATTTGAACTTGGACAGTTTCAGGTCCCCTTATGCTCTCATACTTGTTCAGGAAGTGCACTTAACCACTGAACCATCTCTCCAGCCCCACTTTTTTTTTTTTTTTTTTTTTTTTTTACTGTCTTAAGTCTTTAAGTTCAGTTACATTTTGAGCTATATGTTGGGTACATTGACGGCAAGGCATGAGTGATGTCAAGGTTGAAAGCTTCTACTGGAAGTGCAATTGGCTGGCATTCAAAAAAACTGGGGCACTGACACTCGTAGCTTTGGCTACTCTTTGCTTCTGACTCAGACACAAATTTATGTCAAATCTACTCTTACCTCTCCTGAAAAAATATATCTTCCTGGACCAAGAACCCTGTAGGGCCCTACTGAGGTAATTTGAGTGCATGTCCCCCATAGACTCAGGTGTTTTATTAAAGCTTGTAACTTGGGTCTCCAGCTGCCTGGTTGGAGGAGCTGTGTCTGGAGGTAGATCCTGGGGTCCAGTCCAAAGGTTTGTTTGTAGGTGGATCTAAATTCCAGCCCAAAGAGATTCTGAGAGGTCTGAGCTGTGGGCGTGTTTGGTGTTTGCTGGCAGGTGGTGGTTTCTCTCTGCTCATATCCATGAAAGGGAGCCAGCTTCTTCTGCCATAGATGTCGCTTCCCCTGGGTATGTAAGTTGGAAAGAAATCACTTCCTCCCATGAACTGTGTCTGTCTGGAAGTTCATCCAAGCAACATAAAAACTCACTGCTACACCTACTATTTTTATTTTTTTTTAAATAATTCACAAGCAGATAGGGCCTCCTGCCACTGCAAATGAAATCCAGATGCATGTATCACTCTATGCATATGGTTTTACATGGTTACTGGGGAAACAAACCCAGGTCAGCAGGCTTTGCAAGCATGTGCCTCTAACTGCTGAACCATCTCATCTCTCCAGGCCCCAATCTACTATTTCTATCTGGCCAGTACGACTATGTTAGTGGAAAGAACTCATCATTGAAGTTATTACAAGAACTGTCGCTTTGTTTAAGAACTGTCTTAAAGGACCCCATTTTGCTTTGGTATCTGGAGAGGCCAACCTTTGGAAATGCAATCTGGCCATCCTTTTAGTGCATTGCTAATCAAAATTCTTCATGTGTTCTTATCTAATAATCTTCCTTCTGAAACTTGATGCTGCAGAAAATCATATCAAAATTGTCCTCTTGGATACCCCTAGGCACCTTGAACTGAATATATCCAAACCTCTTAATTCATATCCCAACCAGCAACTCTTGCAATCTTATCAAATGACAACTCTGGCTTAGAAAATAACTCCAATTGCTTCTTTGTGTGGAGGGGTGGGGTGGGGGAGATGTGCATATGGATGTTTATATTTGTGCATTTGTACACAGAAGCCAGAAGACAATCTCAAGCGTTGTCTTCAGATACATCAGCAACCTCTTTTTGAGTCAGGTACTCATTGTCACAACACTTGTCAATTAGATTAGACTGGCTGGTCAGTAAATTCCAAGGATCCACCTGTCTTCACCTTCTCAGCATTGATACAGTTACATGCCAACACTGCTCACAGTTACATGGGTACTGGTGATTAAACTCAGGTACTCATGCTTGCTAGATAAGCACTTGACTGACTGAGCTATCTGTCCAGCCTTCCAACTGCTTCCCGATTCCTGCCTTCTTTCTTATTGCATATCAAATGTATGGATGAGTATGGTTTGTTCCACCTTCAAAACACACGAATGAGCCAATCATTTCTCAGCATGGTCATTGACACCTTCCTGGCACAAGTCATTCTACATTTCCCAAATTATTGCTGTAGTTTCTTAATTGTTCTCTGTGCTTTTGAATACAGTCAGAATAAACCTTTTAAAACATGTAATTGTACATTCTTCTGTCCAAAAGTCTTTGAGGAATTGTCATGTCAGATAAGCTAAAATTTAAACATCTCCCCCCCTTGTCTTCAAGGCCCCATAAATTTTCCTCGACATCTCTCTGATCTCCCCTCCCTCACTGTTTATTCCTCTAACTCCTCCCCATCCTTGATGGCTCCTTTGGCACTCTTCAACACCCCAAATGCAACTTTGCCTCAGAGCCGTTGGACTTATGCTTCCTTTCTCCTGGTACAACTGGTCACCCAAACATCATGTGAAGCTTTTACTTCTTTGATGATTCAGCTTGAAAATCATCTCACCAGGGCCGGAGAGGTGGCTTAGTGGTTAGGTTACTTGTCTGCGAAGCCTAAGGACCCAGGTTTGATTCCCCAGGACTCACATAAGCCAGATGCACAAGGTGGCATGTGCATCTGGAATTCATTTGCAATGGCTGGAAGCCCTGGCATGCCCATTCTATCTGCCTCTTTCTCGCTTTCTCTCTTTTTCCCCAATAAGTAAGTAATAAAATATGTAAAAAGTATCATCTCACCAGAGCAGTTGGCCCTGACATAAATTAGCACCTGGGGTAAAATAAGTCACCCTCCTGTACGCTGCTGCATTTTCTTCATAGCACATGCTGCTATGTGACAACTTCAAAGTTCTTTCTCCAACTCCATAATGATGATTAAACTCCATACTGTAAATTCCATGACAGCAAGAATCTTGCCTTATTCCTGATTGTATACTTGATATCCACAACACTGCTTATTGCATTAAAAAAGCTCAGTAAGTATTGTTAAATGAAAGAAATGTATCGGTGTTTTCTCTACCAGCGCATTATATGTTTTGGGGTATGGACAGGGTTCTTTCCTCTTTCAGAAAATGTGTTCCAGTAATTCCACTCAAAAAATGCATATCTGGGGCTGGAGAGATGGCTTAGCAGTTAAGCGCTTGCCTGTGAAGCCTAAGGACCCCGGTTCGAGGCTCCGTTCCCCAGGTCCCACGTTAGCCAGATGCACAAGGGGGTGCATGTGTCTGGAGTTCCTTTGCAGTGGCTGGAGGCCCTGGTGTGCCCATTCTCTCTCTCTCTCTCTCTCTCTCTCTCTCTCTCTCTCTCTCTGCCTCTTTCTCTCTCTGTCTGTTACTCTCAAATAAATAAATAAAAATAAAAATTTAAAATTTAAAAAATGCATATCTGGGGCTGGAGAGATGGTTTAGCAGTTAAGGTGTTTGCCTGCAAAGCCATAGGACCTCAGTTTGATTCTCCAGGACCCAGGTAAGCAAGATGCACAAGGGGGCACATGTGTCTGGAGTTTGTTTACAGTGGTTGGAGGCCCAGGTGTGCCCATTCTCTCCCTCTTTCTTTCTCTCTTCCTGCCTCTTTCTCTCTCTCAAATAAATAAATAAAGTATATTAAAAATGCATATCTGTGCTGGAGGAGAATAATGAGCAGAAAGCTGGAATCATGCTAGCGTATACTCATACTGTGAACTGAGTTCCAGGTTCCCTGTAACCATGCCCAATGGAAACAAAAGTTTTAGAGCTAATATTTTTTCCCCATGCCATTTAAGAGCAAGTTTCAGACATAATGTCTTATCAGTACAAAATACTTCAGCATGCATATCCTCCTCACAAGAACATTCTTCTATGAAACGACAAAGTAAACATACGAACCAGGAAATCACCACTGATTAAACATACCATGCAGTTCACAGACCTCAGTCAATGTTTGCTAAGTATTTATGTTTCCTTACTAGGCCTAGAGCAATCCAGAATCATTTATTGCATTTGACTGTTAGGTGAGAGTCCCTTCAACTTGGATCAGTTGGTTCTGTAGTTCGTTTCCTTAAGAGTATTAACACTGACCTTTTCGTTTTGTGGAAGGCCTCTCACCCCCTGCCCACCTAGTGTTTCCCACTTTGTGGACTCAGGTCACATACTGCTGGCAGGAATGTGACAAAAATGAGGCAATTCAGTGCATTTCATCAGGAGGCCCACGATGTGGTCACTTCCATAACCAGTGAGGGGCACTCTGCTTACCTGGACAGCTTGGCGTCTCCCAAGGCTTTCTTCAATGGTTGACCAGCTTCCCCCTTGTGATCAATTAGCATTTTTCAGAAGATGCTTTGAGTCTTCACTGGTTACCATCCCGCTTAGCACCAAGGATCTGCCCACCAGCTTTAGTACGGATCTGGGACTCTCATCTGAATGGACCAACACTGCCAAATGAAGATTTTCTTTTCCCATGAATCCTACCATTTGGAAGCATAGTTCCTTCTTCCCATGCATCTGTTGGTTCCATCCTTTATTTGCATTAACATATGTTCGCCTGTTGAGCATTAATGTATCGTCAAGTACCATCTTCATGTTGGTGCCCCAGTTGTCCTGGTTGGGGCTGGTGGGGACTCCGTCACACTGGCTTATGGGTGCTTCTGACATACTGCCTTTGTGCTTTGAGTTCTTCCTTACTGGAGGTTCCAAGGTCACCTTGTACTTTCTCAGGCCCAACTCTGAAACCAACTCTCGTTCTTTTTTTTTTTGAGAGAAAGAGGCAGATAGAGAGAGAGAGAATGGGCACACCAGGGCCTCCAGCCACTGCAAAGGAACTTCAGACATATGCACCCCCTTGTGCATCTGGCTAAAATAGGTCCTGGGGAATCAAACCTTGAACAGGGGTCCTTAGGCTTCACAGGTAAGCGTTTAGCAGCTTAGCCATCTCTCCAGCCCCCAACCCTGGTTCTTTACAGGAAGGTTTGGCATTTAGAAAACAAGATCTTCTGGCCCCCTGATGTATCCATTGCTTCTATCCTTTGAATGGAGGGAGTTATGAGACATATAGTGTTTATGTGCACACCCATCCACACATACACATAGGTAGGCATATGTGATATTCTTTTCAATTCTTTAAAAATATTTTATTTATTTATGAGAGTGAGAGAGAGAGAGAGAAAGAGAAGGAGAAAGAGAAAGAGAGAGAATGGGTACACTAGGGCCTCCAGCCACTACAGATGAACTCCAGATGCATGCACCACCTTACTGTCTGGTTTTCTTGGGTACTGGGGAATCCAACCTTGGTCCTTAGGCTTCCCAAGGAAGTGCCTTAATCACTAAGCCACCTCACCAGCCCAATGTGATATTCTTTAAAAGTGATTTTTCATTCATTTCAATCCAGTCAATCCAATACTTGAGGGTTCATTACAACTTTCCATATTTAAATATTCTGTCTCCCACAGTAAGAAGCCTGACTCCTACTCACTTAGTATTTTACTTATTTGCCAAATGGCCCTAATTTGACAGTCTCCCAGTCATGAACTGCCTCCTTGACCCTGTCACCTCCTCAGCCACTAACTTTTCCAAAAGCATCAAAGGGAAAAGTCGATCATACATTTTTTTTTTTTTGTACATGTGTGTGTGTGTAAAGGAAGGCAATGCTACACAGCACATGTGTGGTGGTCACAGGACAACTCCAGAAGTAGCTTTGGCCTACTACCTTGAGGCAGAGTCTCTCACTGTGCATGGCTCATGGCTGTGTTTGCTAGGCTAGCTGGCACATGGGCTTCCAGTGGATTCTCTGTCCAACTTCTCTCTTGTCATACCAGGCCAGGATTACAGATGTCCGATTCCATGTGGATCCTGGACATGTTAGTTTGGATACTTATGCTTGAACAACAAGCACTTTCATTGAACCATCTCTTCAGCCCGGTCATACATTCTTATTGACATTCATTCTCCAAGTCTCGTGGCTGGGGAAAAAAAAAAAAAAAAAAAACAACGGCAAAGAGAAAGAGAAGCCTGGGGAAGCATCATGGTTTCTAAAGGCACCTATCCAGAATCTACCAAGGGATTTGTAGCCAATGGACTCTTCCCTCAGATCCCCAGTGGCACAGCAACAGCAGCCAGACTCCACCTGCACCTCCCTGGGCATTAGGCACTATAAAAAGCACTGTCCCATTGGCCTAGAAGCCCAGTTTTCTCAAACGAATGAGCTAAGAACACAGACCGATCCAGCACATCAAATACCACAGAGACCATTTCTTCTAAGTAGTTCTTGTGTCTGCTTCTAATTAGGGTACAGCTGGGGTTCTCTGCTCTCCCCTAACAACCACTGGCTGCTTCTACTGCTGCCCAATAACAGGAGGTGCCGGTGGGCATTCCTAAGCAGAGAGCTGCACATATTAAAGTCCTGGGCAAAAGGGGGACTTTTTGGTGTATTGGGTCCCATTTTTTTTCTAAAAGAGTATATGATGGGAAAGCTAATGTGAATGACTAAGAAGCATCCCATAGTATTTGTTTTAGAGAGAGAGAGAGAGAAAAGAGGGACAGGCACAGAGAATGGGCACTTCAGGGCCTCTAGCCACTGCAAATGAACTCCAGATGTATGAGCCATTTTGTGCATCTGGTTTTACGTGGGTACTGTGGAATCGAACCCTGGTCGTTAGGCGTTGTGACCAAGCACCTTAACCACTGATCTATCTCTGCAGCGCCCCCCCCCCCATTGTGTTTTTAGACATGTTAGATTTCTGGAAGGCCAAGCTGTGGAAACTGTTAGTGAGCAGGAATCACAACCACCCAAGGCATCTCATTGGTAGGGAATTATGCTGTGCCAAATTTTTCCAAACAGGACCCTTGGGAAGCTATTCCCTGCAGACGAGTTGTCATCCCCATGCACAGCTGCAGACACACTTCAAACAGGAACCCAAATAAACCTCCCAGGCCTGTTGACACCGAGCCTTCTGTTACCAGTCATGACAACCAGAATAAACACCGTGGTGAAACATCTCATCCAGTGTCTTAACTTATTTATAAAGACCCATTTGGGGCTGGGGAAATGGCTTAGCGGTTAAGGCGTTTGCCTGAGAAGCCTAAGGATCCGGTTCAATTCCCCAGGACCCACATAAGCCAGATGCACAGGGGCCACATGCGTCTGGAGTTCGTTTGCAGTGGCTGGAGGCCCTGGCGCACCCATTCTCTCTCTCTCCCTCTATCTGTCTTTCTCTCTGTGTCTGTTGCTCTCAATTAAATAAATAAATAAAAAAAATTAGTTATGTGTGTGGATGAGATGGGGCCTGTTGCTGCTACAAATAAACTCCAGATACATGCATCACTTTGTGCATCTGGCTTTACCTGGCTACTGGATTATCAAATTCAGGCCTGCAAGATTTGCAAGCTAGCCCCTTTAACTGTTGAGCATCTCCCCACTCCAAACTGGAAAGCATATGCTTCTAGGGCTGAAAAGATGGCTTAGCTGTTAGGGGGCTTGCCTATGATGCCTAAGGACTCAAGTTCCACTCTGCTTGTCCCACCTAAGCAAGCTCTCCGAGGGGGCACATGCATACAAGGGTTACCCACATCAGGAGTTTAATTGTAGTGGCTAGAGGCCCTGGTATGCCAATTCCCTCTTTGTCTTTCACTGTCACATTAAAAAAAAAATAAATAAAAATAAGGCAGTCTGTTGGGCTTATCTCAAAAAAAAAAAAAAAAAGTATATACTTTTACCCACTGTCCTAGAGAAAAGATGCTGGAAAGACTTCAAAAGCCAGCCTTGCACTTGGGCTCTGGGATGAGTAAGTAGGAATCGGCTGTACATTTTTCAGCAAATGGGACAGTGGTTCAGGAAAGACTTATCCATGTCTCTTTTTTTTTGTTGTCGTTGTTTGTTTGTTTGTTTGTTTGGTTAGTTAGTTAGTTTTTGATGTTGTTGCTTTGTTTTTCAAGGTAGGGTCTTGCTCTTGCCCAGGCTGATCTGGAATTCCCTATGTAGTATCAGGGCGCCCTCAGACTCTTGGTGATTCTGCTATATTTGTCTCCTGAGTGCTGCGATTAAAGTCATGTGCCACCACTCCGGCTTGTTTTTTGTTGCTGTTGGGTTGTTTGTTGTTGTTTTGCATTTATTTGAGAAAGAGAAACGGAAGCAACAAGGAGAGCTAGTATGGGCCATCCAGGGCCTCCTGCCACTTGGAAACAATTGTAAACAAACTCCAGGCCCACCCAAGCGCCACTTTGTGCATCTAGCTTTAAGTGGGAACTGGGAAATCGAACCTGGGCTGCCAGGTTTTTTAGTAAACGAGCCCCTTTAAGGGCTGGAGCTTTTTGCCAGCCCACGTGTCGCTGTTTTTAAGGCGCAGGAAGTTGTTGCTGTTCTCTGAGGTCAAAGGCTCGCTTCCCCTTTTGCCCCCCAAGTGGACCAAGTGGCCCAGTTGAGGTTGCATTGGAGAGCCGGCAGAGGTCGCTGCCGCCCAGGAAGAGCGACCGAGAGAGCGTGGCAAACGAAGCCCAGGAGCTTTGACATCATACTAAGCTCCTCCTTGCACGCACACAACACACACACACTCACACACACATACACACACACACGCACGCACACCCCGCGTACACCTCTGTGCGCGCTCGATCCCATCCTCCCGGATCCGGCCCCTTCCCGCGACAAGTGACTGTCCCGGCGCAGCCACCCGGCCTTGGCCCGGAGCGCAGCGCCGCTCCAGCCCGGGGAAGCCGCGCGCAGCAGCCGCCGGGACCCGCGCTCGGCCCCACCGGCGGGACCCAGAGCCACCCGCGCCCGCCTCCGCCGGAGCCCGAGGGCGCACAGCCACCACCCCGCGCGCCCCTCGGTCCCCGGCCACCCCTTATGAAAGAAGGAGAAGCCGGGAGAAGGAGCCAGAGGACGCTGGGCAGCCGAAGTCCCCGGCCAGTCCTGATCGACCGGTCCGGGTCGCCTCCGGGTTCACCCCAGAAGTCCAATGCAGCGGGCGCGCGTCGGCTGAGCAGACCCGGGACCGGCGCCACCCGCTGCCCCGGAATCCGGCGGCCGGCGGCGGCTGCGCGTCGGGCCCGGCAGTGAGCGGCAGCGGGGGAGGACAGCAGCCGGTCGGGGCCCGGGGTTTGGCCCGGGCTGGTGGAGAAGGAGGGACGGCGCTGGAAGGAGGGCGCGGGGGGCGGGGAGGGGACCCCGGAGGATAAAGATGGCAATGTCTCTCATCCGAGCGTGCCGCAGTCTGGCTCTCTCAACATGGCTGCTCTCCTTTTGTTTCGTGCATCTGCTCTGCCTGGACTTCACCGTGGCCGAGAAGGAGGAATGGTACACCGCCTTCGTGAACATCACCTACGCCGAGCCCGGGGCGGGTTCGGAGCCCGGGGCCGCGGCGCCCGGCGGCGGCTCGGAGCTGCACACGGAGAAGAGCGAGTGCGGACGCTACGGGGAGCACTCGCCCAAGCAGGACGCGCGCGGGGAGGTGGTCATGGCCAACTCGGCCCACGACCGCCTCGCCTGCGACCCCAACACCAAGTTCGCCGCGCCCACGCACGGCAAGAACTGGATAGCCCTCATCCCCAAGGGCAACTGCACGTACCGGGATAAGATCCGGAACGCCTTCCTGCAGAACGCCTCGGCCGTGGTCATCTTCAACGTGGGCTCCAACACCAACGAGACCATCACCATGCCCCACGCGGGTGAGTGACATCCCCCCCCCCACCTCCCCATCCCCGGGGTGTCCGGTGGGCGCGCGTGCGGGGTGGGGGGAGGGAAGCCAGAGACGATGGAGAAGTCCAGCAATGCTCCGCTGCTTGCAATAGTGTCTGGGTCCTCTGGACCCATTAAGTTTTGCTCCGAGTCACTTGGGGACAGGGGAAGGGATTACGGACAGGAGATGGGTCGTGAACGCATCCGAGAGCTTGGCACGGGCCCCTTAGATCATGATGCCTGCACTGGGGTGGGCTGACTTCTCCCCGGAGCCTTTAGAAGGTTAGGTTTGGAGGGCAGGTCTCCCGTGTGTGATGATGCACTTTATTTGTGACTGTCCCTCACCTGTTTGGAATCAAAAGATCGCATAACTCAGCTTTGCACCCCGGTGGGGGGGGGGTGTGCATCTGTTATACGTCCTGTATGTGGAGTTTGGCCACCAAGAATTTGCTCCTGCCCGGTCAAGTTTAAGCTCTTTCTATGGGGATTAAAAGTTGACCCCTGCTGAGTTGACGCGTGTCATTAGTACTATTCCAAAGGCAGGGTCCTGGGAGGCCGTCATCTCGCGGAGGAGCTGATGGGCGGGCGCAATGGCAAATGATATCACCACTCCCCACGCCAGGAGAGCGTGGCCGTCACAAAGTTAGAATTACTTTTCTCCAATGCAGGCTTGTCCTTTGCCCGGCTAGGAGTAGAAGTATTCACAAGTTTTTTTTTTTTTTTTTTTCTTCCTGGAGGCAATAAGACCATGGTCACTGCAGAAAGGAGCGTTTCTTAATGATTGCAAGGGCCAGGGCTGGAAATATATTCAACTTTTTAACAGCTCAAGTTTATAACACTCGTGCTTCATGTTTCTGTGGGAGGAGAACGACGGAAGCACGGAGGCTATGCCACTCACTTTTGTGAGCACGGCACCTCTTACCATCAGTGAACTACCCTCTTGGATGCCGGGGTTACTGGTTTTGTTTGGTGCTACACATGTAGAGCTTTCTCTCTCTCTCTCTCTCTCTCTCTCTCTCTCTCTCTGAGGGGTTCTTGGGTTGGAGCTGGACATGAAGTGGGAGGCAGGAGGCGATGGAAATGACGGATGCATTTTCTGAGCAGTCATGCAAGCCAGCTTTTTTAATAAACAGGCTTCTGAAATGGAGTGCCTGGCATAGCTTCGTCTGCAGAAGCGTTTTATGTGGGGACAAGTTTCTATTCCAAGAGCTCATATGACGGCTAGTGAACTATACAGTCGAGTCTCCACTAGTCTTCAACACCAGCTTTATTAGTCACACCAACAGTGGGGAGGGGGAATGTCAGAGACACGAAGCACACGTCATAGATCTGAAAAATGCACCGGGTTAATTACTGAAGAGATGCGGTTACCTTCTCAGAAAAGGTCCCGCTACAGCACGTTAGTATGCAGCTGTGTCTCCTTGAACTCACCAGTTGTCTAGGGTTGAAAATTGTTCTGACCTTGAGTCATAGGAGCGCTTACTTAAACTTGATCATCCAGGGGCCGGAGAGGTGGCTCAGCAGCTAAGGCACTTGTCTGCAAAGCCTAACGGTCTGACTTCGATTTACCCATGTAAAGCCAGATGCACAAAGTGGTGCATGCATCTGGAGACCCTTTCCAACAGATGGAGGCCCTGGCACACCCATTCTGTCTCCTCTCTCTCTTCCTGCTTGCAGATAAATAAAAGTACTTAAAAATTATACTTGATCACCCAAGATGTTTACACTATGGAAGAGTTCTTTAAGTCTTGTAAAGTATCTTTAACATCTAACATGGAAAATATAGGTTCAGGGAATGAGAAAGGAGGCATGATGGAGATTTTTATTTCATTTTATTTTTGTTTTTTGAGGTAGGGTCTCACTCTAGCTCAGGCTGACCTGGAATTCACTAAGTAGTCTCAGGGTGGCCTCGAACTCATGGTGATCCTTCTATCTCTGCCTCCTGAGTGCTGGGATTAAAGATGTGTGCTACCATGCCCGGCTTTTTTTTTTTTTTTTTTTTTGGTTCTTTAAACTTGAAGATTGGTAGCTGAGTTCGCAGGCTCCTTTAAATGTCCTCTGGGCATGAGCATGAAATCTTAAACTCGGCTCCTTTGAGCACAAAATAATAGGTGTCATTTGTCCCTGTCTAAGAAGGGTTGTCAGAACTGCCAACACATTGGATCCGTTGATGGCTCCCGTGTTCTTAAAGAAAGCAGGAAGCTGATTTTCCATGCACGGTGGCTTAAGACATTGTGAGCATGAAAGGTTTAAGTGAGGGTTTAAAAAATACAGGCCGTACGCATGCAAAGGAAATCGCCTACTTTACTTGTCAGGCTCCAAAACCGTGGCCATACTGCGTTGGCTCATGGGCGCAAAGTTGCATATTACTGTTTTGACATTTTGCCCTGTTCCAGAATGCCTTAATTTCTGGTGGTCTTGTCATAAGGTGAGATGTGATGTGGGAGCACAGCAAACTGGACATCAGTCTTCCGGTGACTTATACTTGCTTCAAGAACATGAAACATTCCTTCTCCTCATCAAATGTAAGGCCCACTTATAATTTCACCTAGGAAGCTATGCACAGTTTAGCTGCTATACAAGGATTCTTATTGCGTAAATTTGGAATGCTGCCTACCAGGGAACACTTATATTTCTGACCTTTTATTAACTCAGTCCTGAAGACATTTAGAAAACAATAATAAAAATAAAAAAGCTGCTATGGTATCATCTCTTACTGAGATCTTCTAGCTTTGGAACTGATGGCTTTCGGAGGAGTAGGTGTGAATTGGGAGCTATCCAATCTCTAATACAATATCTGTGAATTTAATGTGCTAGAAACCTAACATAACCAATATATAAACATGTAACTAAGTAGCAACTATTTTGTTCTCTTTTTTATTTATTTATTTATGTGTGTGTGTGTGTATGTGAAAGAGAGGGGGGGGGGAGAGAGAATATGGATTGGCATGCCAAGGTCTCTAGCCACTACAAGTGAACTCTAAATGTATGCACCATCTTGTGCATATGGCTTTATGTAAGTACTGGGTAATTGAATCCGGTTTCCTTAGGCTATGCAGACAAGCACAAGCACCTTAAGCCCTGAGCCATGTCTCCAGCCCCTTGTTCTCTTTTGTATATGCACTTTCTTCTGGACCTTTCCCCACCCCTCTTTTCCTAGTCAATGGTTTGGAGTCTCTCTCCTTCTGCAACTATGACTTCTCATTCAAAAAGACTCACATTCTCTTAGATTAGAAAGGAAGCTTTACTTCATTATGAGTTTGCTTCTTGTATAACAGCTTTATTGACACATGATTTACAAGCCATGCAATTCATTATTTGAAGTGTACAACTCACTGGTTTTTCACATATTGAGTTAGTCAACCACCATGTTAATTAAAAAACAACCACTTGCACCTGTTAATAATTATCCATCATTATATTAACCACCTCCAGCCCTCGGCCAATGTGACTCCATTTTCCTACTTCTCATTGTCTCCCTGTATTTCTCTCTCTTCTTTTTTAAATTTTAATTTTAGTTGTGTTTTCTTTTTTTTTTTTTTTTTTTGGCTTTTCAATCTAGGGTTTCACTCTAGCCCAGGCTGACCTGGAATTCACTATGTAGTCTCAGGTGGCCTTGAACTCACAGCAATCCTTCTACCTCTACCTCTCTAGTGCTGGGATTAAAGGTGTGCACTACCATGCCTGGCTTACTTTTTTTTTTTTTTATTTTGTATGAATGGAATCATACACTATGTAGACTTTGGAGACTGACTACAGTCACTTAACATGTTGTCTCCAGGATTCATCACAGTTGTAGTATGTTCTGGCCTTTACTTCATTCCTTTTTACTCCCAGCAAATATTCCATTGTGTGGATTACCACGGTTTACCTGTTCATTAACTGATGGGCATTTATGGTGTTTCCACTGTGGGAATTCAGTGAATAATGCTGTAATGGGCACTCAGAAAATTAGTACAATTTTTTTTTGTGTATGGACATTTCTCCTGGGCATATCCCAAGGAAGAGAATTTCTGGCCAAATGTCAACTCCATGATTTAACCTTTTTTAAAAAAATATTTATTTGCATGCAGAGAGAGAGAGAGAAGAGAGACAGACAGAGAGAGTAGGCACACCAGGGCTTCTAGCTACTGCAAATGAACTCCAGATGTATGTACCACTTGGTGCACCTGGCTTTATGTGGGTAATGGGGAATCAAACCCAGGTTGTTAGGCTTTGCAGGCAAGCACCTTAACAGCTAAGCCATCTTTTCAGCCCCAATTTAAAAAAAAGTATCTTTATTTACTTATTCACTATTGAACCTTTTGAGAAAGCACCATATTACTTCCCAAAGTGATTGACCCCATTTCTCATTCTAACCAGCTGTCAGCAGAATTTCTCCAAATTATCAACACTCACCATTAGCCACCCTTTTCACTTTGCCCATCAAGGTGGGTATGAAATAATGTCATTTTGGGGGTGTATATATGTGTGTGTGTGTGTGTGTGTGTGTGTGTGTGTGTGTGCACGCGCATGAGTGTGTGTGTGTGTGTGTGTGTGTGTGTGTGTATGGTGCACTTATGTATACATGAGTGTTCATATATGTGTGGGTGCACATACATCCGTGAATGTCTGTGCAAGTATGTGGAAGTGAACCCCAGCCTGTCTTCCTCATTTGCTCTCCACTTTATTTTCTGAGACACAGTTTCACAATGAACTTGAAGCTCACCGAATCATGTATTCTGGTGTGGTGGTTTGGATAGATGGGAATATATTCTGTGTAGTTTGCATCTGCAGCCACCTGGCTGGAGGCAGTGTCACTGGGTGGATCTTAAGGTGTGGTGGTGGGTTTCAGGTTTCAATCTGCAGATATGCAAAGTGTGCCTAGCTGGAGTTCCTGAAGTGTGGCTTTTTGTCTTTTGGCTTGTGCTTCTCTCTCTCTCTCTGCTTGGGCCTGTGAAGGCAGGCCAGTTTCTTCTGCCATTATGGAACTTCCCCTGGGTCTGTGAGCTTCAATAAATATCCCTTCCTCCATAACTGTGTCTGGTCTGAACGTTCATCTCAGTGAACCTGAAGCTGTCTGCTACATCTGGCTAGCCAGCAAGCTGCAGGAATCCTTCTGCCGCGTCGTCGTCCTCAACAGTGGCCTTGTAGGTGTGGCCTACCACGCCCAGCATTTTCACATGCTAGTGAAGATTCTACTTCCGCTCCTCATGCTTGTGTAGTAAGCACTTTCTCCACTGAGCAATCTCCCCAGCCTCCCATACTATCTTCATTGTGGTTTTAATTCACATTTTTATGGTAGCTGAGAGTTATCTTTTTTTAAAAAAAATATTTAATTGTTGGGGGGAAGAGAATGGGACCAGCAGGACCTCTTGCCACTGCAAATGAACTCCAGATGCATGCGCCGCTTTGCTCATCTGGCTTTATCTGGGTACTAGGGACTTGGACCCAGGTTGTCAGGCTTTGCAAGCAAGCAGCTTTAACCACTGAGCAACCTCACCAGTGCAATAATACTTATCTTTAGCTGTTATTGTTTTTGAGATATGGTCTCACTGTGTAGCCCAGGCAGCCCTCACAAGCTCATGAACCTACAGCATCAGTCTACAGAGTGTTGTGATTAAAAGCATGTACCACCACTGTTAACTTGATAGTTGTAGTTATTTGTTAACATACACTTAATTCCTTCTCTCTTGCCTTTTTAAGAAAGAAATATTTATTTATTTATTTATTTATTTATTTGCAAGCAGGGTGGGGGGAGGGAGAGAGAGAACCAAGGCCTCTTTCCTCTGCAAATCAGCCTCAGATTCATGTGCCAATTTGTGCATCTGGCTTTACGTGGGTACTGGGGAATTGAATCTAGGCCATCCAGCTTTGCAAGCACTACCACTTGTCCTTCCTAGACTTTGAACTCAGGTGTTGCTTTTTTTTTTTTCCAGAAAGAAGAGAAAGAGAAGGAAGGATGGAGGGAGGGAGAGAGACAGAATGGGAATAAGAATATTCCTTGGTGGGGGCTGGAGAGATGGCTTAGCGGTTAAGCGCTTGCTTGTGAAGCCTAAGGACCCCGGTTCGAGGCTCGACTCCCCAGGACCCACGTTAGCCAGATGCACAAGGGGGCGCATGCGTCTGGAGTTCGTTTGCAGTTGCTGGAGGCCCTGGCGCGCCCATTCTCTCTCCCTCTCTCTATCTGCCTCTTTCTGTCCCTCTCTGTCTCTCTCAAATAAATAAACAAAAATAACAACAACAACAAAAAAGAATATTCCTCGGTGGGAGAGTGGACCAGAATTTAGCTGCCCCCAATAAATAGATGAGAAGCGCAGCATCTTTAGTGTAAGAGTGTCCAGTGAACTAGAGCGAATACCTGTCCAGGATGGCATCCCCCTTCCCTTGAAAGCCTCTAAAGTGAACCTGCGGATACACGTAAAAACAATGAAACCCTCAGTGTGTCCTTTAAACCGGCCCGGTGCCTGTCTGAGCTAACCTTTCTTCAGTATCCCCCGAGGCAAGCACGTCAGAACTTCCTGCGGACAGCTCAGGGGAGCGATGAACTGGGGGTACAGCCTCTGAAGCCAGCTTGTGTCCTTTCCTACTGCCTGCTCACTGCGTGTCTTCGGACAGAGTAGTCCTCCTCTCAGGGGCCTGAGTTTACTCACTGGGGACAGGAAGGATAACACTACGTACCTCAGTTGCTTGCTGTGTGGGTGACACCAGTGAGTTCATATGCAGTGCTGCCTGAAACAGTAGCTGGCGCTTGGCGTGCCTCAGTGACTCCCAGCAACAATCTGCAGTCACACTGGCCCATTAGCTCCCTGTCTCACCAAGACTTTAACAGCCTTGGAAAAGAGCTCTTCCTTTACTTTTCCATGCTTCAGAGACCCCAGCAGGCATGCCCGTTTCTGTTTGTAGTGTGAGACAGGGTGGTTCAGCTCTAATAAATAGTGCACTTTGGAGTAATCTCCAAGTATTGTTTAAAAAAAAAATTCCTGCTGGGCGTGGTCCCAGCACTGGGGAGGCAGAGGTAGGTGGATTGCTGTGAGTTTAAGGACAGTCTGGTAGTACAGAGTGAGTTCCAGGTCAGTTGGAGATAGGGTGGTACTCTACCTTGAAAAAAAACCATATATATATATATATATATATGCATATATATATATTCATTTATATATATGTTTATATACATATACATACACATGTTCCTGGTACATTTTAAAAGGCATGACATATCTAGTAAAATCCAAGTTTCTTGTTTATTCTTATTTATTGATTATAAAATTCTGCCATACAGGCCAATATTCATGCCTGGCAGAAGGTGGCTATCTGAATGCACGAGCAGTGTGCCCTGTCGTTGGCCCGAGTTTCCAGCACGCCGTAGGGTTTGTGGCCTGCTTCATTCACTTTTTCTCCTCTCACCCACACTAGCGCAGTATGTTTGTGACCCCAGCTTTATGGAGTCCCCATAGGGCTGGGGAGGGCGAGTTGCCGAAAGCAGACTTGGTTCAGTGAAGACACAGTGCTTACTTAGATGGGCAAAAGCATTTATTTAGACATGAAAAATATTTCATTTTGAAGCTTTTACTGGTATTGGATTGGACCTGACCAGGAGCATCATGGAAACATTGTAGAAACCACCGGTCTGTGAACTCATGTCCCAGGTTCCAGTAGGTGATGTCTTAAGAGCTGGGTGTCTGTGAATGTGCATGCGTGGAGGCCAGAGGGTGATAACGGGTGTCTTCCTTGAGTGTTTTTTCACTTTTCTTTTTTTTTTGAGGTAGGGTCAACCTGGAATTCACTGTGTCATCTCAGAGTGGCCTTGAACTCACAGCGATCCTCCTACCTCTGCCTCCCAAGTGCTGGGATTAAAGGCATGCACCACTATGCCCAGCTCACTTTATTTTATTTTTTTAAATTATTTTTGTTTATTTATTTGAGAGTAGCAGAAAGAGAGAGAGAGAATGGGTGCACGAGGGCCTCCAGCCACTGCAAATGAACTCCAGATACGTGAGCCCCCTTATGCATCTGGCTAACATGGGTCCTGGGGAATTGGGCCTCGAACCAGGGTCCTTAGGCTTCATAGGCAAGCACATAACCGCTAAGCCATCTCTCCGGCCCCTCACTTTATTTTTTGAGACAGGGTCGCCCACTTGAATCCAGAGCTCGCCAATTCTGATAGTCAACTTGTATTCAGGACCTCCAGTCTCCTCCTTCAGAATAACAAGCAGGCTGCCACCCCCCCCCCACATTTGTTTGCATGCTGGGGTGCTTAGCTCTGGTCCTTGGGCTTGCAAAGCCATCACTTTATGCAGCGAGCCGTCTCTCTGACCCCTCTCTTCACTTTTCTCTTCACCTTTATACGCAGACATTTATGCCTGGACTAACCGTAGCCTCCCCCACCGAGTCATCCTCCCGACCAGCGTGTGCTTATGTGTGCACTTGTTGATTTTGCCCAACGCATAACTCTCCTCTGTCTTTCCGCAGGCAGACAGCTGTCACCCAGCCAGGAATTCCAGCCTCTGTTATTAAAAGCCATAATTCATTCTTGGCAGTGTAACTTAATATGACTTGGGCATTTTCAGAAATCAAACGACTTGTTTACACATTTTTGGTCATAGAAGGGGGGATTTGGAAGGAATTCTCCCTTCTTTGTAATCTTGAGTAAGGCATTGATTTCATTACTCTTAGTGTCTTCTGAAAAATCCCACAGATGCTCAAAAGAAAGGAAGTAATTTTATTGGCCATGAAATCTGGGAAGGTCCAGCAAGAACCTGGCATGTTTTTTTTTGTGTGTGTAGCTCCTGCTGACCTGGGTGATGGTGCCTCCAGTGCAAAGTGCTTTGGTGTGGAAACCAGTCTCCACCTTTGAAAACAAGAAACGGAAGTTATTTATACATTTCTAGACTTGACATTGGCATGTAAAGAACCGAGTATTTTGACGGCTCCTTCAAGTCTTCAGCTTCTCTGTACAAGAGACGCTTCACTTCGTGAGCATTCTAAAGATGCTGGCTCTCAGTGTATTTCCTCATGTAAATTGAGAGAGGCAAATTGAATTCAAATGAAATGCAAATCCCATTCAGATTATCTGAGCTCTTGAGGGTTTTCTTGTAATATGAGACAGAGAAACAAGGCAGCCTGTGCTGTGGGATTGTCCTACTGAGTCCCAGTGATGGGTGTTTTATGAAATGGAAGTCTTGTTAATAGGTATAAGGTAACCTTTACTCATTTCAAACTTGGATGGATTAACTGCCTGGCAGTTTAATTTATGGTAGGATCAGCGTGCTTCATGTAGAGAAGTCAGAATATTAGTGGTGATGGTTAGATCTAACTCTTACATATTTCATAATAAAAAGAAATTATTGTTTTCTGTCATTTCAAATTTGTCATCATAACTTTATTTCTATATGCAACCTTTGATGTTTGTCCTGGCCTAGTCCATAATACACAGGCGCTATTTAAACAATGGCTTCACTAGAAGCAAGGGTCATTGGCCACAGAATTAAAACTTACCTATTGTGGGGCTGGAGAGATGACTTAGTGGTTAAGGTGCTTGTCTGAAAAGCCAAAGGACACAGGTTTGATTCCCCAGGACCCAAAGAAAGCCAAATACACAAGGTGGCGCTGTGTTTGGAGTTTGTTTGCAGCGGCTAGAGGCCCTGGCGTGCCCATTCTCTCCCTCTGTAATAAAACAAAAATTAAAAATATAGAAAAGAAAACTTACCTATTGGGTTGTCGGACATTTTCGTACATAGTGAGTGAACATTTATTTCATAATAATGCAGATTAAAAATTTTAGAAGTAACTAAATAATAGCTTCTTCATGCTATTTCTAGAAGGGATATGTATTAAATACATTATTAAGGAAGAAAGTGCCTAGAAAAGCCTCTGTTTCTTAACCATTTCAGCCTGGTATCACCCAATCACAATTTTCTGTTTGCACATTTATGTACTGTAAGGCTAATGGTTTTCAGGTGTTCAACATACAACACACACACACACACACACACACTCCACTTTTCTTTGTTCTGGTTCTTTGTATAGAAACTACTCCTCTGGCCATTATATTAAACCTACATCAGAAATTTAATTCTAAGTGACCCGCTCTACAAGGGAGAAGAAAAGGATATTCTCCCCTTCACTTATCAAGAGGGTGCCTGGAATGTTTCCCCAGTTGCCAACCAACAGGGCTGCCTGCCGCTTCAGCTCTCTTCCCTGGATGAGCTCACCATAAAGGCATTTGTTCCTTAGCCACTCTGTGGAGAACAGCCTCCTTCCCCTCACTCTGCCCCACTGTGCGGCCACTAACCTACCCTTTGTCAGGGTCACTCTCCAAGACGCCAGTCCTTGGCACCTGGTTGGTGTGGAGTAAATATTGCTAAAGAACCCAGACAGATTATGTAGATATGGGAAACTTTAATTCACTGGGGAAGTACAATTCTCTGTCAGGAAAAGTTTTTCTTACTTTAGCTCATAAAATGGAATCAGGTGGGTTCTAATTTGACTCTTCCATTAAGAGTGAATGTGAATGTGGGCTGGAGAGATGGCTTAGCGGTTAAATGCTTGCCTATGAAGCCTAAGGACCCCAGTTCCAGGCTCAATTCCCCAGGACCCACGTTAACACAAGGGGTCGCACGCATCTGGAGTTCATTTGCAGTGGCTGGAGGCCCTGGCGCGTCCATTCTCTCTCTCCTCTCTATCTCTCTGCCTCTTTCTCTCTCTGTTACACTAAAATAAACAAGAATAAACAAAAACAACAAAAAAAGAATGTGAATTTGGTGGGGCTGGGGAGATAGCAGTTGAAACACTTGCTTAAAATCCTGAGGGTCTGGGTTTAGTTCCCCAGGACCCACATAAAGGCATATTCACAATATGGCACAAGCATTTGGGGTAGCTCTGCAGGATGAGGCCCTTGGTGCGCCCCATGCTTATTGTCTGGTTCTCCCTTCCCCACCCCTCAAACAAATAAATAATATATATATATATATATATTTTTAAAGTGTAATTATGTTGCATAATTTGAAATTAAGTGTGTGCCTCGGTCACATATTTGGTCTCAGAGGAAGAAGACATAGTGGTTGCAAATTGGTGGACTCAGGGTTTCAAAAAAAAATAATGGGGCTGGGAAGATGGCTCAGCAGTTAAAGCTGCTTGTTTGCAAAGCCTGCTAGTCTGGGTCCAATTCCAAAGCCACCCACGTAAATTGGATGCAAAATTGGCACAAATGTCTGGTGTTCATTTGCAGTGACTGTATATATATATATTATATATATATATATATATATATGTGTGTGTGTGTGTGTGTGTGTGTGTGTGTGTATGTATATAGTATATACATATATACTATATATATGCACACATACATGCACACACACATGTGAATAAAAACTAAAAAAATTGAAAATATTCATAATTAAGTATGGTCATGTATATGTGATTGTCTTGGAGCATTACATAAACATATATATACACACATTAATAACTTTAAAATTTTTGCTAAATTTAAATGAAACAATACACAAGATAGACAAATTTGAAAATACAGAACATTTTAAAAGACAGAACTATAATAAAAACCATGTGTGACCCAACTATTCACATCCTCTATGTGCTTACATTACTATGTTTTCTTTTTACCACACTAGAAATATACTGCATCTGTTTTTCACCATAGCTTTTAAAGATTTAATGGTAAATTTTGAAATTTCTGTGATGCTTTTATGATTTCTCTGTGATATGTTCACTTTTTTTTGGCATAAATGGTGCTGAAGCAAACATCTTTATGTAGCTAAGCTTGAGTGCATAGCCCCGATCATCTTCTTAGGTCAAATTCCAGAATATAGGGGTTGGAGAGATGGCTTAGAAGTTACGACGCTTGTCTGCAAAGCCAAAGGACCCACGTTTGATTCCCCAAGAGCCACATAAGCCAGATGCACAAGGCGGCTCATGCCTCTGGAGTTTGTTTGCAGCCGCTGGAGGCCCTTGTGTGTCCATTCTCTCTCTCTCTATCTGCCTCACTCTCAAATAATTAAAAAAAAAAAAAGAAAAGAAATATTAAAAAAATCCAGAACATGGGATTAGTCAAAGCCTTATTCTTCTAATTCAGCGATAGAGCAAGACTTTTGGGGTTTGTTTTGTTTGTACAGCCTGTGTGTGTGACGTCTTTGGATGCGGGTTCACTCAGTGCTGTGGTACTCCTGGGGAGGGAAGGACCAGTCACCTGTCAGTTATTGGTGCTGCTGCTGTGTGGGGTCCTGTCGCAGCTTTGTTCCACCACGTTCTGCAAGCCGGACTAGATTGGCAGCTGATACCAGACCCAGAAGGTGGAGAAGCAGGAGCGGTGGAGTGAGGGAATCAGTGCTAGGCTACACACGTCTGTGTCTCAGCCATGTGAAAGGAAAACGGACTGTGGTCTGGCTTGTGGTTCCACGTCATCTTGGCTGTACCCTTTGTTAGTCACCTTCCTCTTCTATAGATCATCTTCTTCTGTTTGAGAGATGGCTAGGCAGTTAAAGACACCTATTTGCCAAGCCAAAAGGTCTTGGATCTATTCCCCAGGACTCACGTAAAGCCAGATGCACAAAGTGGCACAGGTATCTGCAGTTCGTTTGCGGTGGCAGGAAGCCCTGATGTGCCCATACACAGCTCTCTGCTTGCAAATAAAGAAATAAATAAAATATTTTTTAAAAGAAATAGCATTTTTTTCCTTTGAAGGTATCAAAGTCCTATATGAAAAAAAAGTAGTTTAAAAAGAAATTTCTCAAGGATAACAATGATTAAAAACTATGAGGTTGACTGTACCATAAATATTACTTGAATCATGAATTAGTGCCTCACTACTAACAAACTAGATTTTGGCAACCAGCAAGAAGACAGATGGTGAACACAGCAAGTACAGGAAAGCAGAGATATTTCTGTTAAACACTCAGAAAGGTACAATAATGAGTCCTAAATGATTGGGACAAAATGATATGGGGAAATGACATTTTATTTAAATCAAGTGAAATTTCATTTGTGCTAAATACTCATTATTTTCCTTGACGTCTTTCAGTCTTAAAGAGGCCAAGATGCCATCTTGGTTTTGGCCAGTAGGAAGGACTCCATTTCACTCATTACAGTTGTCAGTATCCGGTTTTGGATGAAGAACATTTCTCTGGTGTTCAGCACGCCTGACTTTGTGCCTTTGACCTGGTCCTGTGAAAAAGTCAAGGAGGGCTGCAGATAGAAGTCTCTAGTCATTTGGCTAGTGAGGGTGATGTTTCATGATTGAGAAAGGTGAAGGGCAGTGACAAGAGAACCACCAAGAACTACAAGTCTTGCAGGGCACAGAGGACCTGGGGCCTGAGGAGGCCAGTGTTTAACCCAGGCTTTTTAGTCCTTGCCCATAAATGAGCCTTGTGTATAATCCATCAAAGCTGTGGCCAGCTCTTATATCATACAGTGCAGCAAGGAAGGTGGCTACTTGGAGCATCAAATAAATGTGAAGCATAATTGTTGTCAAAAAAACACACAGTCTTGGCTGGAGAGATGGCTTAACAGTTAAGCGCTTGCCTGTGAAGCCTAAGGACCCTGGTTCGAGGCTCGGTTCCCCAGGTCCCACGTTAGCCAGATGCACAAGGGGGCGCACGTGTCTGGAGTTCGTTTGCAGAGGCTGGAAGCCCTGGCGCGCCTATTCTCTCCCTCTCTCTCTCTATCTGTCTTTCTCTCTGTGTCTGTTGCTTTCAAATAAATAAATAAATAATTTTTTAAAAATTATAAAAAAAAACACAGTCTGGGGCTGGGGAGATGGCTCAGCAGTTAAAGGCACTTGCATGCAGAGCTTGGCAGACAGTTTTCGCTTCCCCAGTACCCACATTAAACCACACACACAAGGCGGTACAGGCATGTGGAGTTCATCTGCAGTGGCAGGAAGCCCTGGAATATCTATACTATTCATTCTCTCTATCTCCCCCGCCCCCATCAAACAAATACATTTTTTTGTTTGTTTGTTTTCTGAGGTAGGGTCTCACTGTAGCCCAGGCTGACCTGGAATTCACTATGTAGTCTCAGGGTGGCCTTGAACTCACGGCGATCCTCCTACCTCTGCCACCCTAGTGCTGGGATTAAAGGCGTGCGCCACCACACCCGGCTATATTTCTTTTTAAAGAAACAGTTTGAATATGATCACATCTGAACCCCAGTGTCATCACCACCTGAGTCCAGGCTGTCATGGTCTCTTACCTGGACTATTGTCATTGCTTCCTGATAGTCCAGGTTGTATTTCCGACTTCAATAGGCTACTCCCCAACCAGCAGACAATGTGCTTTTAAAAACACATACGTGGACTGAAGGGATGGCTTAGCAGTTAAGGTACTTGCCTCCAAAGCCAAAGGACCCAGGTTCAATTCCTCAGGACCCACATAAGCCAGATACACAAGGTGGCACATATGTCAGGAGTTTGTTTGCAGCAGCTAAAGGCCCTGGCATGCCCATTCTCTCTCTCTCTGTCTGTGTGTGTGTGTGCTTCTTTTTTTCTCTCTGTCAAATAAATAAAATAAAATAAATAAATAAAATTAAACACACACTTGGCCAGGCATGGTGGTGCACCCCTTTAGTCCCAGCACATGGGAGGCTGAGGTAGGAGGATCACTGTGAGTTCAAGGCCACCCTGAGACTACATAGTGAATTCCAGGTCGGCCTGGGCTAGAGCAAGACTCTACCTCACAAAAACCACTCTCCTCTAGGTCAAGCCTTCCATTGACTTCCCAGTAGATGTGGTAGCAAGTCAGAGATCTCACCTCTGCCCTGGCACCCCTCCCCATTACTACCCACTCCAGCCTTTTCCTGTCTTCATGCTTTCCTTACTCCTTTTTATTCCCTCTTTGTGTACATGTGTGCCTGTGGAGGCCAGAGCAGAACCGTGGGTGTCATTCCTCAGGAATATTATCTGTCTTTTAAAAACATGGTCTCAGTGCCCTGGAACTTACCAGTTATGCTCGATTGGCCAACCTGTAAGCTCCAGGGATCCTATTGCCGCCATCTCCCCAGCACGGGGACGACAAGAGCACACCACCATGCCCTGCATTATGTGGGTTCTGGAGATCCAACTGAGGTCCCCATTCATTGAAGGCAAGCACTTTACCACTTGAGCTATTTTCCCAACCCCTCTGTCCAGCCCTTCTTGCCTTCTTGCCTGATATACTTCCAAGATCGTTCCCTTGTCAGGGCCTCTCTCTCTCTCTTTTTTTTCTTTTTCAAATCTTTAGAATAGGATTATTTATAGGTTTTTAAAAATTTATTTATTTATTTATTTGAGAGCAACAGACAGAGAGAGAAAGAGGCAGATAGAGAGACAGAGATTGGGCATACCAAGGCCTCCAGCCACTGCAAACGAACTCCAGTTGTGTGTGCTCCCTTGTGCATCTGGCTAACATGGGTCCTGGGGAATCGAGCCTTGAACCGGGGTCCTTAGGCTTCACAGGCAAGTGCTTAACCTCTAAGCCATCTCTCCAGCCCAAGAATAGAATTATTTAAACAGTTCTTCACACACCTGAAATATTTGAGAATAACCCCCAAGAAAAAAATATCTTGTATTCATTTACCTATTTTCTTCAGATTTAACCAAATTATTACTATTATTTTTGATACAACGTTCCATTAATTTAATAAAAATTCCACAAGACAAGTGACTTATATCTTTAAAAAGATCAATTTCAGGCTAGAGAGATGGCTCAGCAGTTAAGATGCTTGCCTGCAAAGTCTAATGACCCAGGTTCTATTCGCCAGGACTCTGTAAGCCTAATGCACAAGGTGGCACAGGCATGTGGAGTTTGCACGCAGCAGCTGTAGACCCTGGCACACCCATTCTCTCTGTCTGTCTGTGCTTGCAAATAAGCAAAGAAAACATATTTTAAAAACCATCAATTTCTTGAATGAAAAGGCTGAGAAATTGCCTTCAATTAAAGAAGGTCAACAAGACAATAAATCAATGCAATATATTAGCTTGGACTAGATGACTGGGTTTTTTTTTTCTGAAGGAAAAACATTATTAGAAGACATTGGGTCTCCTGAGTTTCATAAGAGGCTGCCAGGGCCTCAACACTGGCTTTAATCCCAGCATTTGGGAGGAAGAGATAGGAGGATTTCTGTGAGTTCTAGTCCAGCCTAGGACTACAGAATGAGCTCCAGGTCAGCCTGGGCTAGAGCGTGAGACCCTGCCTGGAGGAAAAAAATAATAATAATGATAAAGGAAGTTTCTAACACACACCCCCTGAAGCTCAAGGAACTTTGCCAAAGAGGAGGCTGAGAGAATGTAAGAACCACAGGGTGGGAAGGTGGGCTGTGGAGCACTGTCCTCCCAACATGAACTGACTGGTGCATTCATGACCCCACAGTGATTACCAACACACTCACAGCACCTGCACTGTTTCAAACCCACAAACATTTGGACATAGAGAATGGAGAAAGGAAAAAAGAATGAGACAATAGAACAGAGGGAAGGCCACCTTGAAAGAGGAGATTCTCATGGAATAGAGGCGAGGGAGAGGGAACAAAAAGGATAATGTGACAAGAATATGGCCAAAGTACAGTGTGTGTCTATAGCAAATTTCCCAGTAAAATTAAAACAAAAAAGACATTGGGACAACTGATAAATTAGAAAATGATCTATGACAAGATAAAAAAAATGATCAATTTCAGATATTTTGAATTGGAAATCTCTGATTTTTATAAGTGGATTTCTCTGTTTTTAAGAAAGATACATTGAGCTGGGTGTGGTGGTGCACACCTTTAATCCCAGCACTTGGAAGGCAGAGGTAGAAGGATCACTGTGAGTTCAAGGCCACCCTGAGACAATTCCAGGTCAGCCTGGACCAGAGTGAGACCTTACCTCGAAAAACCAAAAAAAAAAAAAAAAAAAAAAAAAGAAAGAAAGATACATTGAAGTATTAAAGATAAAGGGTCATAATGTCATAATGTCTCTCTCTCTCTCTCTCTCTCTCTCTCTCTCTCTCTCTGTCTGTGTGTGTGAGATGTGTTTATATTCAGCATTTCCTCCATTTCTCTCTATCTCCCCCTTAGAAACAACCCTCACAAGGACAAGGAAATTGGACAGCAGCTGCACTCCCAGAGCCTAGGAAGAAAAAGCATCTAGTGACTAGCCCCTGCAAATGTGAATCAATGAGGAAGTAGGAACTGCCCATAATTCTTAAGGGCAGTACTCGCCTAAGAGGTGGAATGACGACCTGATGTTACATACACTTTATCTGCTTATACTGAAGGCAATGTTTTAATTAGAACAATTGAAGATTTGATTCCATGTCCTGTGCATAGCAGAGCTGCCCTTGCTGGCACTGTGCTCCGGAAGTCACCTTCTCTCTAACCTGAACTTGCCCTCTGATAAGGCACCTCCTGTTAACAATTGTTTCTACATCTGTCCTGAAGAACAATGCTTTCAAGGTCTTCAAGGGGGCTAGACAAAAAATGCCATTTGCAATTGGATGGCTGTGATCACATACTGAAATAAACTAGTGTGGTATTACCTGATTGATTTTTCCGGGGATGAGGACATCTGGTAGACCTGAGGCCTTCAGGATCCCTGAGTATTACCCCAGGGAACTCTTGAAGGTTGATAGCAAACTCCACCATTTAGATCTATGTAGGAATCTGTCACTCCACATAAATTCCAGAAGAATTTAAAGGCATTGGGAACAGGAAGAAAGATGTCAGGAGTCTTCCAAATGAAGGAAATAGCAAATAATAAATGATCAGTGAGATGTGTCAGGTTTGGGCCTTTGGGGCCATGGCAAAAAGCTCAGGTTTTCTGCTTAAGTTAGAATAAGAAAAGTGTCACCATTTAAAGTTTTTTTTTTTAAGTTAATTTTATTTTATTTTTTTATTTGAGAGAGAGAGGCAGATAGAAAGAGCAAATGGCCACACCAGGGCCTCTAGTCACTGCAAATAGACTCCATATGCCTCAACACCTTGAGCGTCTGGCATATGTGGGTCCTGGGGAATCAAACTTTGCCCTTTGGCTTTGCAGGCAAATGCCTTAACTGCTAAGCCACCTCTCCAGCCCCCCCCTTTTTTCAGTTTGTTTCAATAATTATTGATAGCTGCTCGAGAATGAATTTGATCCATACATCTGCATGCTTTTGCTTTTTTTTTTTTCTGAGAGAGAGAGAGGGAGGAGAAAGAGAGAAAGGAAGAGAGAGAGAATGGGAGCACCAGGGCCTTCAGCAGCTGTGAATGAACTCCAGAACATCATTACTTTGATGGTTTTCCCTGTCATAAATATATTTGTTATGTGAACCTGATTCTGTTCTATTGGGATTAATATCACTACTAGCCTGTGAGCTCCTGTATTAAGTTGTTTTGTGTGCCCTGCGCCTCCACAGTGATAACTAGCACATGTTTCTTGAACGAGTACCCTGTATGTGATGATATTAGCTAATTGTTTTGAATAATTCTGATCCTTCTTGATAACCTTCTCCTGATGCAAGACACCTGGCTTTTTATCAACACCTTGCCACACCACACCTAACACCCCCTCACAAGGGCTGTGTTCAGAGAAACTGTAAAGTGTTTTGCAGATTAAAAAGTCATGGATCTTGTTTCATCCTCTTGACCTTTGTGACCATCCTGAAAACCTCTTCATCCAATTAAAACCAATTTGCTTAATTTGGAAAGGCTTATTTTTAATAGAACTAGATGGTTCTTGTAATTTGGCTCCTTGCTATCTGAATTTCTCATCAAATTTCTTCTACTCAGACACTGTATTAAGTAGTAGCATATTACTCATAAAAGCCTTTTGTGTTTAAGTTTGTTACTTTAGTCATTATGCAAAAATACATTATATTACAAAAGAGGAAAGATGCCATTTTTCTTAATAATAATAATTAGAATGGATTTTGAGCTGTAGCATGACCATGAACCTACTCAAAAGTTTTATATTTAGTCTTTGGGAAGGTAATACATAATTTCTACAATAGAATTGGTGGATTGGAGAATAATTGGTGTTTGGATATGTAAGAAAATGAAATTTATGAGTAGGTTAAGATATTGGAAGAGTACGTTCTCTTGCTGCTATGTTAAAACAGTTGTAACTTTCTCCTACTTGTAATACTATCCAATATACGTGCTATTTCCTAATTGGAATTCACCACATTCAACACTAGACCAATTCAAACAAGAGACCACAGAAATTCGTAGCCCCAACATCAGCTCTTCATTGACAGGACTTTAGTAAGAAACAGTAGCACTGAGACCACAGCCAGTTTCCTGCCTGGGTTGTTTGATGACCGACATATTGCTGAAAGAATTGTATCATCGTTCGGGGACACTGACTGACAGGGAACGCGGTGTCCTTGAGCATCTTTTTCCTATTGCCATATGCTCCTGGGTGAGTCGCTACCAGATTCCATCCTTCTCTTTTGAAGAATAGGAATTTCTGGTGAAGCAGATTACTTACCTGCTCTTCTGTAGGTATGAATAAGACACCATCACAATACCATGTTATCTATAAGTTGAAATTCTCAGTTACTTAAAGTTCTCCAATTTTTTTTTGGGGGGGGGGAAGGGAGTTATAAGAACCTACGATTATAAAAAAGTTGGGTTCAAATGTCCAGGTCACAAGGAGCCGACTCCAAATGCGAATGAGTATGACATAATCCTCTCCATCTGACAGTGACTATTGGCTCATACTCCCACTGCCGTTGCTCAAATTCAGGCCATGCCTCAGTATTCATGAACTTGTCCATAGAGTAGTCTTAATACTTGTTGTCCAACAGCCAAAGCCCATGCCACTCTCCTAAAAGGGCTTGAAGTGTTATGCCTGAGGAAGAGGAAGCCTGTGAGTAGCCCCCTTCTGAAGGACAGAATGGCCCTTATGATAGCCACCAAGGTTCACCTTTCACACACTTTACCTTCATGGCACTGGGAAAACCAAGACAGCCTTTCTACAAATCACTTTTTCAGTTCCAGGTTGATGTACTAAACTCACATCTTCCTTATTAGTGGAATTCAGCTGATCTTCGTTGGATTGAATACATATTAGAAGAAAAAGAAACCCTGCTCATTCTGAGCACATAGGTCCTAAGGGGTATGTCGATTTCTTAGGGCTTAAACTTTTTCCACACTCAGTTCCCTTTCAATAGAGAATTTATATGCAATCCAGGGCATGTAGATATATCAAGTAGATAAATCAGATATTTATTGGTAATAAATTATAAATTCATTTTAAAACAATTTTTGATGCAAATATAATTTTGAGGCAAGAAAATTTATAACCCTAACGAGATGGGTGTGCTTATTTACTGTTATGTAAAAATTAAATCCTGGCCAAATATTTGAAACTGTAGGATATAGAACCTCTTTGAAAATTTTTAGAGTTGATCAATATTTTAATTTTTAAATTTCTTTCTCTCTCTCTGTGTGTGTGTGTGTGTGTGTGTGCATGCCACGGCCACCTGGCATTGGAAATTCCAGGTACATGTGTTACTTTGTGTGTCTGGCTTTATATAGGTACCTGGGAATAAAATCTGGGCTGACAGGCTTTGCAAGAAAGTGTCTTTAACAGCTAAGCCATCTCCCTAGCCCAGTATTTTAATTTTATTATCTTTAACACCAAGAACTCCTCCTCCCATAAATACATAGTACAAAATGACAGACGGATGCTTAGAACCATTTCAGAAATTCCTGGAGATTCTATCCTAATCCTAAACCACAGTTGATTTAATATTTTTTTCTAAGCCTCTAAAATCCATAACAGAAATAACAACATTGAAAATGGAACAGTCTAACGCAACTCCAATCCGAAGCTATTCCAGGAGCCCCAGTCGTGCAGTCAGGTCCCGGATGGGGTACTTGTACAAAGATACTCTCGTTGGACTCCTATGTGGTGAGAAGTGATGGTAGGAGATTAAAAGACTTTGTTTCCTGTAACTAAACAATGTTTGTAGGAGTGCAGAAAACTTGGGGTGCGCTGCCTCCTGGCTGTGCATAGGTGTGTGTGAATGTGTTCACAACCAAGGCCGTGGTAAAGTCTCCTGATGCTGTAAAGGTGGGTGATGGCAAAAGCGAGTCAGATTCTTTGTACATTTGATTCTGAATTAATTTTGGATTATCTGCATATTCAGAAGCCTTTCTTTATTGCCAGGTTTTTCATAATGCTCACATTCCGTCGTGTCGCTTCACATGGGATGACAACCTCAGTTGAAGCTGCCCACCTCACTCCTTTCACAAGCTAGTTTTCCCAAAGTCTCAGGATTTTATAAAATGAGAAAAATTGGGATTTCAACCCACAGTAGAGTTAATTTCAACTAAATCATGAATTGTGGAGGGTTTTAAAATTTACTATTAATTTTAATATATTTTATCTATTTATTTATTTAAGAGAGAAAGAAGCAGAGAAAGGCAGAGAGAGAGAACGGGCACACCAGAGCCTCCTAGCCACTGCAAACGAACTCTAGCTGCATGCGCCACCTTCCACATCTGGTTTACGTGGGTCCTTAGACTTTGCAGGCAAGCGCCTTAATGGCTAAGCCATCTTTCTAGGCCCTGAATATTACTTTTTATGTTTCAGTGCATTTTTATGAAGAATAAGGGAAAACTGTTAGTTAATAAGCTCTCTGGAAATATGTTTTCCCACAAAATTAGGTAACAATGATTTGCAAATATTATTAGATTTGTTGTATGATTGCAACAATCTAGTAGCATAAGAAGTGTTTCCTTTGGGCTGGGGAGGTGGCTTAGCAGTTAAGGGTCGTTTGCTTGCAAAGGCTGAAACACAAAGTGGCGTTGATCTGCAGTGGCAGGGGACCTTGGTGTGCCCCTTCTCTTTCTTTCTCTCTCAAGTAACAAGTAAAAATGTTTTTATAAGAATTACTTATTTTTTTTATTAACTGTCAATAGCATTATTATTTCTGTGTGTTGTCAAGTGGTGTGTGTATAACAAGGTGTGAGTGTGTGTGCTGTGGTTTGGTGTCCCGTATGCTGTTATGTGGCAAGGGCACTTGCTGGAGTGGAACATCCCACCCCATTGCCCTCCTGCCCAGTCTTGTTCTTTACTTTATTTTTTTTATCTTTTTCAATACATATTTCAAACATTTTTATTTATTTATTTTGAGGGAGACAGTCAGAAAGAAGTAGACAAGTAGTGAATATGGGCATGCCTCCTGCCACTGCAAATAAAATTGCAGATCCATGTACCCCTCTGTGCATCTGATTTTTGTGGGTACTGGTGAACCTAACCATGATCTTCAGGTTTTGCAGGCAAGCACCTTTAATGGCTGAACCATCTTTCCAGCCCAGATTTTTTATTTTATTTTATTTTTTTCGGGGTAAGCTCTCACTTTAACCCAGGCTGTCTTGGAACTTACAGCAATCCTCCTTCCTCTGCCTTGAGGGCCGAGATTAGAGGTGTGCACCACCACACCTCAACCAGGTCTTATTTTGAGGCTGAGTCTCCTTATTCATTCTGAAGCTCATAGGACTCAGATGATTTTCACCTTCCGGCTCCCCTGAGGGACTGGGATAACAGGTGTGTGTGGCTGTACCCAGCTGCTTAAGTGAGATCAGAGATTTGAACTCAGGCTGTCTCAGGCCTCCTCAGGCCCTCCTTATGTTGGAAACTCACTCAACCCCAGAGCCATCTAGAGCCAGGAAACATTTCTTACTATGGATTTAACTTTTCCACAAGTCATGCTTTGTCCCCCAGGGGATATGGTAATGACTTTGATATATTGTAGTCCCTGCCTTTGTATGTTGGTTTAGCTAATAGTTATAGTTTTCATAGAGTGATTTATTCCTACTGCTCAACAGTGTTACAATTCTTAGAGAACTGAATCAGACTGTTACCTGCTAATGCTATTAAGCTAAAGGGTCTGTGCGCATTTATACCCATGTTAATTCTAGTTTTACAGACAAACCATTCTCTTTACATTTTCCTGTTGTGATTTTCCTAACTTGATACACTTTGTCATGTCTAAACTAATATCCTATCCACCTATCTGAAACATATTTTTTACTTGGGTTTCCGTAGTATAGTGGCTGTCACATTCGCCTCACATATTAGTTCAAGGTCAAGATCAGTGACACTATTACTGTCATCGTGAGAATTGAAAGTGTGTGTAGGTATATGCAAAATATATATTGGTTAGAATTGTAATAGGCTTGGATAATGCCAGATATATGCAACCCTAGAACAGACTTACTTATTCATTAAAATTGCTACAGCCTTAATTTTAAATAACATGTTCTTTAATTGCCACTGTGGTTCTTCCTGCTCAGTAATTTGTCTATTTTTAGTGTTTCCTTTCAATGCTTCTCATGTTTGGTTTTTCAAGGTTGGGTCTTGCTCTAGCCCAGGCTGACCATCTCTGCTTCCCAAGTGCTAGGATTAAAGGTGTGCACCACCATGCCCGCCTTCAACGCACATAGTAACATAAATCCTACTCTTGCATTTGTCAGATTCTTCTTTTCTCTCTCTCTTTTAAAATTATTTATTATAGACATGCATAGTATGGCAACATCTCATGCTGGTACCATCCTTTCCCTCATCCCCGCCCCCTTTCCAAAGAGGGCCCTCCTCGGGGGGGGGGGGTCACAGGTGAATCCCATGGGGATTGTGGGTTATGCGTTGTGCGAGCAGCACAGTCAGTTATTGGGGAAAGGCAGTGCCTCAGGAAATAATGTCCCTGCTTGTGGTTCTACCAATCTTTCCAGCCTTTCTTCCACAAAATTCCCTAAGCCATTGGTGGGTGAGTCATAAGTCTTCTTCAGTGATGAGCACCTAGGAGCCTCTGGATCCCTGCTTTGGTTGCGTCTCCTCAGGGTCTGTCTCCTACACCCTGTTGCTGATTATCAGGTTCGGCACGGAAGCAGCACTCTTGCTCATCTCCCCGCTTCCTTTGCGGATTCTGCTGGGGCTAGGCTGAAGTGCCTGGGGTAGTTTATGTCCTCTGGTCTCACTGCCTTCTGAAAAAGAAGAACCAGTTCTCCAACGGAGAGTGAGTCAGCAGAGATTACTTATCAGATTCTTTTTTTTTAAGTTTTTTTTTAATTTTATTATTTATTTGAGAATGACAGACACAGAGAGAAAGGCAGAGAGAGAGAGAATGGGCGCACCAGGGCCTCCAGCCACTGCGAACGAACTCCAGACGCGTGCGCCCCCTTGTGCATCTGGCTAACGTGGGTCCTGGGGAATCAAGCCTTGAACCAGGATCCTTAGGCTTCACAGGCAAACGCTTAACCACTAGCCATCTCTCCAGCCCACTTGCCAGATTCTTACTAGGAGCATTAACAATCCTCCACGGTTTCCTTGATGAATATGTGTATGCTGCATTCCCTTATGCATAGACCCCTGTTGTGATAGACCAAGAAAGCCTTTACATTCTAAGTGTATGCTCCACCTAGAGGTAAATAGATTCATAGGGACGGGAGAGATGGCTTGGTGAATAAAGTACTTACTGTGTAAGCAGGATGACCTGAGTTCTGAGCTCTACCAACCACTTAAACGCCAGCCACAGCAGCACTTGTCTGTAATCCCAGAGCTGGGGAAGAGGAGACAGGAGAAGCCTAAGGTCCCTAGTTTGAGTCCCCAGTACCCACGTAAGGCAGATGCACAGGGTGGCACGTGAGTCTGGAGTTCATTTGCAGTGGCTGGAGGCCCTCGTGCATCCATTCTCGTTCTCTCTCTCTCTCATTCATAAAATATTTTTTTAAAAAATAAGGTGGGTGTAGGCTCCACATAAATTATGTATGTGTAAAAAAAGTGTACTAGGGAGATGGCTCAGTGGCTCAAGGAGCTTGCTTGCAAGTCTGCAGCCTGAGTTCAATTTTCTCACATTCACATAAATCCAGACACACAGTGGTGCACACATCTGTGATCCCATCATGCTGTGGCAATGGGACACAGAGAACAAGTGAGAAAGACACTCAACAAAGACACCTCTGGCTTTTACATGCATATACACACACACACACGTCCCCACAGACACATTAACATGCATACATGCCCACAAGCACACCATACACATACACATGCAAAACCCAAATTTAGAACTTTTTGTCTGTAGCATCAAATTGCCCATATATTATTTTTTAAGTTAGCCATAAAATAAAACCAGCTTTTTATTGACAGGAAACATGTTAGAAGTCTCAAATTTAACTACATTATTTTATTGATTGAAAAGCATGAATTAATAATTTTATTCTACTGATAACACTAAGCTCTAACATTTTATTGCTTTACTCAAGACCACAAAGCTGGGAGCAATACTCTTCATTGCTTCATTGAGCAGTTTATTTTATTTTATCATAATTTTCTGTCTTTTTAATATTTTTTATTTTATTTATTTATTTGAGAAAGAGAGAGAGACAGGTAGAGAGAGAAAGGGCGTGCCAGGGCCTCTAGCCACTGGAAACCAGCTCCAGATGCTTGGAACACCTTGGGCATGGATTTACGTGGGTACTGGGGAATTGAACCTGGATTCTTCGGTTTTGCAGGCCGTACCTTAACTGCTAAGCCATGTCTCCAGCCATAATGTCTTTTTGTTTGTTCTTGCTTTAACACATATTTCATATGTTATTATAATCTTACATTTGTGTGTGATTGTCTTTGCCCATTAGATTTAAAGTGATTCATGGATAGACTAATTTCTGTCACCATTGATTCTTTCTGCTACCTAGTACAAAATATAGAATTCCACCCAGAGCAGACTGATACCATTCAAGTGACTATAGAATTCTAGCTAATATGTGTAGTAAACTTCTTACCATGTTCCGAACTGGAACTGAGTCTATACGAAATGTTGCTACCATGGGAAGAAAGATATCATGCCCATGGTACTGTATTATATGAAACAAACTTGGTTCAGGGCACTTATTTCTTTTTAATTATATTTTATGGCCCTATTATCATCACTGCTATTCATTCATTATGATGTCCCTCTCATTGTGCTTTGAGTTTTTATAGAGAGTATCTTACTTGATTTTGTCTCAGCAACCCTGGATTAGGGTTATTTCTCTGACTTTACATGGTGAGGTTAATAAATTTAAGCTACATGCTCAAGTCATACGTCAGTGTAGTCCCCATGTAGACTTGAGCCCAGGGGATCTCCAGAGCCTGAGCTGTAGTAGCTAGGGGTAAGTCTCATGGACTGGACTCTCACCTTTATACTGTAATTTACTGTTAAAGAAACATCTGAGGAAAATCCCCTGTAGTGACATATAAAACTGTTTGTTTACCTTGTGATGCAAGTTCTTTGGAATCCGTGGCCAATCTCTTAATATTCAGACCCTCCATTTGTGAAATTTCCAAATGGCAATATGTATGATACTTTATTTCATTGAATCTAAAAGGCCATTGATTTTAAGAACTAACAATAGTGTAGGCATGTCAAAAGAGAACAACAGTATTGCAATTTTGACTTACCCAGTACTGGTTGTAAAGATGAATTTTTTATTTCAGAAATGCTAAAATGGTCTAAATATTTGGTGAACTGATAAAATATGATGTAAGTTTACTGTTAGAATTAGATAATGTGGGCTAGAGAGATGGCTTAGTGGTTATACACTTGCCTGTGAAGCCTAAGGACCCCGGTTTGAGGCTCGATTCTCCAGGACCCTAGCTAGATGCACAAGGGGGCGCAGGCGTCTAGAGTTCGTTTGCAGTGGCTGGAAGCCCTGGTGCGCCCATTCTCTCTCTGTCTCTCTGTCTCTCTGTCTCTTTCTTTCTCTGTCACTCTCAAATAAATAAATAAAAATGAACAAAAATTTTTTTTTTTACAAAGAATTAGATAATGTGCATAAAACAGTGTATAGAACCTGGCACATGAGAAGTGCTAAGTGAATTATTATTAAATATAAAACTAAATGTTTATAATGCACCATTATATAACCTAAGAAGCCCACTGTTATAAACAGTGGAAAGATCTGGAATCCATCCAAATTGAATTATTTACTAAAAACAAATAGCTGGGCATGGTGGTGCATGCCTTTAATCTCAGCACTGGGGAGGCAGAGGTAGGTGGATCACTGTGAGTTAAAGGCCACCCTGAGACTATATAGTGAATTCTGTGTCAGCCTGGGCTAAAGAGTGAGACCCTACCTTGAAAAAGCAACAACAACAAAAAAAAAACCTAATGGAATACTTATGAGCATTCTATAGCCAAGCAGTTTAGGTGGGAGTTTGCCCTCTGATGAGAAAAGCTGGGGAGACTAGTGTCCCAGTGGACTTAAATCACATGTGCCCCTTTAGATCCAGAGCAGGGCAAGTGCTGCAGAGACTTGAGCTATATTTGGAGAGAGTGTTTTAACACCATTTCTCCCTGAATGCTCTGCTAAAGAGGGAACTGCAATGCCTTCTTTACTGTGGTGTTAATAGTGTGGAAGGGAATTGGAGCAAGTTAATAGTGTGAGCCCTGCAGATTGCAACAGAAGACATAATTGGTGTGTGAGGATTTTTCAGAAGATAACCAGAAAATCTGAAAGAGTTAGAAAATTATCCACCTTTCCTTCAGTATAATGTAATGGCATTTTAATGATTTAACAAAGAAATAATGAATTAGCAGAACTCTTAGCACATTGAAATGGCTTGATCTTTTCCAATTTCCTTAGAAGTTATTCATGTAGAAAACTGGTATTATAATATATAGATAAATACCTTTTCCATGGAATCCACATGGCACAGAGATATTAATGCATACATTTGTATATATTTATGTACTTAAACATATATCCTTATGTAAGTATATTTATATGCATGTAAGAAGTATAGTTGAAATAGTGATAAAATTATAGTAACTGTATACACCAGTGACAGTGAATTATTACTATTATCAGACAGAATTATATATGCTATTCTTTTGCATGGCTGGGGGTATGTGTGTTTATATGACTGTGTGGCATGTTTGTTTATAGCAGCATCAGTGCATGCGTGGGATGGATGTGTTGTACTTTGAAGGATATAATGTCACTAGGCAATTGGAATACTTTCAGCTCTATTATGATTTTTTTTTCTTTTTTCTTTGACAACTTCCATGATTGTAATCACTACTCCATGGTAATTTCCTCCCTCCTCCCACTTTCCCCTTTGAAATTCCACTCTCCATCATATCCCCTTCCCCTCTCAATCAATCTCATTTTTATTTGGATGTCATGATCTTTTCTTCCTGTTATGATGGTCTTGTGTAGGTAGTGTCAGGCACTGTGAGGTCATGGATATCCAGGCCATTTTGTGTCTGGAGGAGCACATTGTAAGGAGTCTTACCCTTCCTTTGGCTCTTACATTCTTTGTACCACCTCTTCTTAGTCATCCCAAAGTCACCGCCATCTGAAATGAGAAGGTTCTTTAGCCAAAAGTAAGAGTAGCATTAATATATGAGTATGAACATTAAGAGAAGTGCTTACTGGGCAGTTTGATGAGCATAGTGCATACTTTAGCCAGACAGCAGCAGACATTTCACCCCTAGGGCTCATGACTGCCCCTGTTGTAGGTTTTCAGTATCAGGGATGTATTCCCTCCCATGGAGTGGGCCTCCAGTCAAATTAGAGGGCAGTTGGTTTCCACCATGACAGACCTGCCACTATTGCACCCATTGGCTCATTTGGCTTGGCTGGCCAAATATAAGGCTTTCAGTATGCACTGTTGGGTATCTTCACTGGTGATTTCTCTCTCACATTGAACTGCATGCAGCATAGCTTTGTCCAGCTTTCTATCAGCTGGTCTACATGGAGGAGGTTTTAAGCTCAGTTCCAGCAGGATTTCTCAGTGACCTTATAGCCCAAGTATGTGGAGTCTTCAGCAATAGGGTCTTACCATCTATTCCTGGTGGGAAACCAAGGGCCTTCACAATGGCCTGTAATGTTTTGGGGGCACCAGGGACCTCCCTGGCCAACAACTCACTGGAGGTATCCCATCCCTGGCACTGAAAATTTCATAGTAACAATCTATGGCTCCTGAGTGCTCCATTGTCCAAAAAAGTAGGTTTCCATATGACTTATTTATATCCTCTTAGATTTTGATTAGCCCTCCCTCTGCCTTTTTCTTACTCAATCTCTTCCCCTGACTTCATTTAGGCTTTTCACCCCCACTAATCTGTTCTTCTACTTACATATATACAATACCATCCTATTAAGTCCTCCCCTTTTTATTCCCTTTATATCTATTATAATCTTATGGGACCATTTGTTGTATATGTAGTCTTTTGTTGGCCAAAGTGTTGCTTTTCAGTGCATGACTAGACTAGATATTAGCAAAAGTGCAATCCAGTCATCATGGTAGCCCTTAATTTGAAGTTTTGTTAGCTTTTCTAAGGGCAAATAATGAGGTAAATAGGACACTTTAGCAACTTCACAAACTGTCACCAAAAGTTTATTCCTGCTTATATATGGGTATGAATTTGATGTTATCATTGCTCTTTCTCTGTTCAATGCTTTAGAATGGGGTTTAAGACTATTTGGCTATATGAAACATATAGAATTAAAACCTAAAATTAACAACCTTCTTAACCCATAGGCATGCAAGATTGAGATTATATAGATCAGGACAGAATCTAGGCATCAACTGAGCATGACTTCATTCCTGCCATCCCAGTTTTCGGGGGCTGAGGCAGGATGATTGCTTTGAGTTCTAGGCCAGCCTGAGCTATAGGATGAAACCTTGTCTGACAAAAAGTGGCCCAGACATGTAGGCACACGCCTTTTATCCAGCCCCTAAGGAGCCAGGGGTAGGAGGATCACTGTGAGTTTCAGGCCATCAGGGCAACAGAGTGAATTTTAGGTTAGTCTGGGCTGGCGTGAGACTCTACCACAAACAAACAAGCAAAAAAGTAACTGACCAAAAGAAATAGAAATATTAATAGCTAAATATCACACACATCAAATCATGTTGGGGATAAACAATGTCTGGAGGCCAAAGGGAGACAGAAGACATAGGTGTGGGGGATGTGCATGCATGTGCGCGTGTGTGTGCATGTTTGTATATGTGTGTGTGTGTGTTAGAAAGACAGACAGACATAGACACAGAGAGCAATGATACCATAAGTGTCTAGCTGTCTGTTTAGGCCTTATTAGAATGATTTACACCTAGATGTTCTTACAAACATACAAAAATATATACTGGTTCCATTGTAAATACTGGCCTTTCAGTTAAGTGAACTTTTTTTTTTTTTTTCCACGAGAAAGTCAACAGTTTTGGCTGTTCTTATGATTGCAACCAGTGTGGACCAGGGACATTGAATAGAACCATCAGGTACTTCTGTTAACAGTATGTCATGTGTGGAAGGCTTCAGAGAGGGGGGAAGCAGTTTTTTGTTTGACCTTGAAGGTAGCATTCTCATTGGAAAAAGTCATTTCACAGTAAAATCCAGTCCTGGGAACCTTGCATTCTCTTAATGAGCTTCTTCCTCTCCTAAAGAATGCATGCATGCGTGCCATAGCTTTTCTGCGGCTGGTTGCTCGGTTCTGACTTCCTGGTGTTACTGGACAGGGCTCAAGATGGATCAAGTAGAAAGGTATCTGTGGTGAGAATTTTGCCAAACGTCCGTGTAAGCGGATTGTTCTTGTGCTTATACGCTTGGTGCCTGTGGAAAAGGTGAACAGAAACTCTCCTGTGTCTTGGCCTGACCTCTCACTTTGCATTGAAGGCATCTCCCATCCCCATCTTGGCTCCGAGCAGCTGTTGCCCAAGGTTCTCCCTACACTTGGGAGTGAGCCAATTAGGTGACGTGCTCAGACCCAGAGATCAAGACCTTTACGATTTCCCTTGGGGCTCCCAGACCACCTCACTTCTTGCCTGCTAGTTCCTGATGAGAACGCACCACCTCCCTACTGCCCTGTGAGCTCGTTAAATGAATCTGGCTTGGCTCAGAATTGAAGTAACTCTGAGTGCTGTGACCCCTGCGGGTTTACTGCCTTTTCCTTTAATAAAAAGACAAATTCAGTGAATGTTTCCAGACCTTTGTGCTTGGATGTTTGTGCAAATGGAGGACTCCTAGAGCCAAAAGGAACAGAACTTGATGTCTGAAATTGCGCATGGATAGGCCCGAGATGATCTACCAGTAAATCCATTCAATGACATTCCTCATGTCTCCTTAACCTGCTATGGTAGTTGTTTTTCCAAGTCCAGTTTCGAAATTAGATGCAGTGGCTTATGTAGCACTTTGAAAAAACATGAGGTTGAGGTCTGGAGATATGGCTAAGTGGTTAGCCTGCCTTCCACACAAGTGCAACAACCTAAGTTTGGATCCCCAACACCCAAGTAAAAGCTAGGAGACCTGGGATTCTAAAGATTAAAGACCAAAATCTAGTTTCTATCTCTCTCAGTCACATTAAATTCCCAGTTAAAGAAAACATTAGCCTCAAAAATATGGTTTATTATTAAAATTTTATTGGGATAATAAATAAGGGTATGTGCCCATAAACTTTTGCTTTTAAAACTATTAAACTAGGTTTAAAGACTCCCCAAATTCTCACCCTAAACACAGGAGAATTGTATATGAGATTGAGGTCCCTATCCATTAAGTGAAATGCATAAGTAATTCACTAATAAATGCATTCAAGCACAAATACTGTTTCCCCTCTAATTTATTGCTTACTTCAAATGGGGTAAAATGTACTGTTTAATTAAAGCACTTGCTGTTTTAGTGTCTCTTCTTCTGCTGGATTGTTTGTGCACACCTTATGGCTACCAAAGTACCTTAATAACTATGATTCCCTAGGTGAGTCTTAGGCGGTAAGAAGTTCTTCATTTACCCACCCCACCCCCCGTGCTTTAAATTTTGGGAACAGACACTGGAAGATGGCTCAGACAGGGAAGTGCTTGGTTGCGTAAGCATAAGGACTGAACTTGTCGATACCGACATAAAAGCTGGGCGTGGTGGTGGGTGCCCACAGTCCTAGCGCGAGGGAGGCTGAGACAGGAAATCCCTGGGGCTCACTGGCCAAGCTGAGCACAGTGATGTCTGCCGATAATCCCAGTACTGGTGAGGCTGAGGTGGAGGAGGGGTCTCACTGGCCAGCCATACTAGCAAAATCGGGTGAACCCCAAGAATACCCATACACATGCTGCACACAAACACGCCCGCCTGCAACCACACACCCGTGACACTGGAACATGAAGTGGAGAAAACATACAACTCATCCCATGTAACATGCTTGCTGTTGTGTTGTCTGCTTTTGTTTATTACGTATCTATATGCTTGTGTGTGACAGAAACAACTTGAGGAAGAAGAGGCTTATTTTGGCTCATGGTTAGAGAGAATCTCAGCCTATGGTGATTAGAGTGTGTAGCAGAGTCTGCTCACATCACAGCAGACCAGCAAGAGGAAGCAGGGCTTGAACTACCTTCTGAGATACACCACTACTGACCTTCTTCTGCCAGGTAGGCCGTACATTCTAAAGGTTACATAGCCTCCAAAATAGCACCTTTATTTGGCAAATGCACATTTAAAACATGAGCCCAGGGCTGGGGAAATGGCTCAGCAGTTGGCGCTCTTGCCTACAAAGTCAACAACCCAGGTTTGACTCCACAGTACCCTTGTAAAGCCAGATGCCCAGAGTGGTGCTTGCTTCTGGAATTTGTCTGCAGTGCTGGAGGCCCTGTGTGAACGTGTGGCCATTCTTTCCCTCTCCCTTTCTCTCTCTCCATATGTGTGTGTGTATGCATGTGTCTTTCTCTGCTTCCTAATACATAAAGTAAAATGAAATAATAAAACATGAGACTATGGGGAACTTTTCAGATTCAAACAGTATCAGTGATAATATCCTAGTGGCTCTTGGTGATGGTTTCTCTAGCATATAAAACTTCCCACAGTGACCACATCACTTCCCATGTTACCACCGGCAGCTAGGTAGTAGGCTCTTAGATAGAATGTTTGCTAATAGAATCTATTTTTAGCTTTATTTATTATTTGTACTTTTTTTTAACCTGGAGGTTCTATCTGTAAAGGGAAGGGCATGTTGGCTAAAGAGGAGAATCTTTACAAATTGCCTGCCAGTCTTTTCAGACCCCAAGCCAGGAAAGTCTTCAACGCTGTATCTCAGTTGTGCAGGCAGAGAATTGTTAGAGTTTAAAAAAATTATTTATTTATTTACTTATTTGAGAGGGACAGAGAGACAGTAGAGGAAAGAGACAGATAGAATGGGCACACCAAGGCCTGCAGCCTCTGCAAATGAACTCCAGACGAACTCCAGACACATGCACCACTGTGTACATCTGTCTTATATGGGTACTGGGGAATCAAACCAATGTCCTTAAGCTTCACAGGCAAGTGCCTTAACCGCTAAGCCATCTCTCCAGAGTTTCTATGAGAGGAAGAATCTTATGGCTGTATTTGGGAGCAGGGTCTCCAGCAATTCTTTCCCTCATGTGATCTAGCAAATGGGAGGCATATCTCCACAGGAAGGTGAGTGAAATTAGATATTTATTATTTATTTATTTAAGAGAGAGAGAGAGAGAGAGAATATAGGCACACTATGGCCTCTTGCCATTGCACGTGAAATCTAGACACTTGAGCCACTTTGTGTGCCTGGCTTGAAGTGGGTACAGGGGGTCTTAAGCCTGTCATGGTAGGCATTTCAAGCAATTCCCTTTAACTGCTGGGCCATCTCTCCAGTCTCAAAAGTGAGTGAAATTGATAGAGCAGGCCTAGCCAAGGAGGTGGCTGAACATTTATCTCCATCGCACTGTGGACTTAGAGAGGACGATATTGTAAATGAGGTCTTCACTTTGAACGCACCTGGGAAGTGTTGACAGGTAGATAAACCACAGAGCATTGGGAGGAAAGTAGGCAAAGACTGTGGCACCTAAGTCCACCCCGGCCACTCTGACACCATTTCCATAAAACTGAGTACAAAATCCTGGAAGTAACCCTGGAACCACACTCCAATGACCCGTAGTTGTTTTGCTTTTCACTTTTGTCCCTAGTTATGTATGTTGCTCAAGACAGCTGCCTAACAATCTACACATACTTCATTCCATGGTGTGAGCTAAAATCCTGCCCCGCGCTGTGAAATCTTGAAAGTTAAGAGGCCTTTCCTTGTGAATTGTCAGCAGGCTGCCAAGCCATGCCAAGTTTACCTTTCATCGAGGCCACTCTGCTGATGACTGCATGCACCCAAAAAGCAAAAGTGGTTTCTGGACTGGGCTATTCTTGTCTAAAGACTGGCACTTACTCTGGAATGTCAGGGCTACAGGGTGAGTGTGACATTAAGTGCTTCTCTTTCAGCATCACAGCAGACCTGCAGCTGTTCCTGGGCATTGCCAGGGAATGTAGCTAAGGGGTGAGTTTGTGTGCTGAAAGGCTGAAATGCTAATGACCTTAGGAATGGAAGAGATTGGATCAGAGAGCAATTATTAGCATGTGGGTTATTGTAGTTCCCTAATACTCTGTTTCTTTTGGTTATTGGAAGTTTTGAGAATGGGAAATTACACAGTAGAACTATTGTGGGTTTTTTTTTTTGCCTGTGTATGTATGCGTATGCATATTCTTATGCATGAGGATACATGTGTACAGGTAGGCATACGTGTGTATGCATGCATGTGGAAACCAGAGGTCTACCACGGGTGTCCTTCTCAAACTCTCTTCACCTTATTCTTCCGACAAGAGTCTCTCACTGGACCTGGAGCTCACAGATTTGGCTGGATTAGCTTGTTGGTGATCTCCAGGGATTTCCCATCTCTGCCTCCCCAGCACTGGGAATGTAGGTACCCATCACCACACCCAGCATCTTACGTGGGTACTAGGGATCTAAACTGGAAGTCTCATGCTTACGCTGCAAGCACTTCACCAGCTGAGCTAGCTCCCCAGTCTGTGCAGAGGAATTTCCATCAACGCTTTCCTTCTTGCTAGGAGGATTGCTATAAGTGGTTGGAGAATGATTGGAAAAGAAGATGGAATGTGGTTTTATTTATGTGCCTCCTGCGTAGACTCTTAAAAGCTGATCGTAAATATGTCTATTTCCCTTGTATGCACCCAAAGATGGTTCCCAGGTTAGATATTGCTGAGGCTGAGTAAATGTCAAGATGGAAAAGGGCACAATAAAATATATACACCTCCATTGACTTTAAATTATAGTGGATCACTGCACAAAAAGAAGGTGCGCACATTCCTGATGCCATTATTTATTTACCAGTAGCTATACAGAGCTTGCGATCTTTATTTTATTGTCTCTTCGGATGTGGTAGAAGAAAGAATACTGATTCTATTAGTGAAAGAGTCTAGAATCTCTTCCCAAAGGGCATCTTCAAATGGAGATAAAAATCTCTCAGATAAAAATTCTTCTCAGAAGGAAAAAGATTCTTTCCAGAAAATATTGTGTTTCTTCTTTTTTCTTTTGTTGCTGTTGTATTTAGTTTGTTTTATTTTTTGTTTATTTATTTATTTTTTGTGAGTAAGAGAACAAGAACAAGAGTGAGCAAGAGAGAGAGAGAGAATTAGAGCACCAAGGCCTCCAGCCACGGCTGTCAAATTCCAGACACTTGTGCCACCTTGTGTGCATGTGTGACCTTGTGTGTTTGGGTTAACTGGAATCTGGAGAGTCGGACATGGGTCCTTAGGCTTCACAGACAAGCACCTTAACTGCTAAGCTCTCTCTCCAGCCCAATATTGTGTTTCTTAAGAAAGTCTTTTAAAAACTCTTGAAGATGTTCATAAATATTTTAAGACTAAAACATAATCAACACACCAAAGAGTGTGAAAATAGCATGTAGGTAAAGGAATAAAATTCAGCTGTCAGTGGGGAAGTTCCAATCTCTTGATGTCTAGATTATCTTGATTTTAAATCTTTTTTTTTTCTGTGTTCTCCAAAAGTCTAAATATTACTCTATAACATTTTTTTTTTAGCTTTCCAGAAGGCTTGTATTTTTATAGTGTTATAGTCACTGGGATGAACTTCCAAACCAGGCACAGTTGATAGGAGGAAGGGATTTCTTTGAGGCTTACAGACACAGGGAAGTTCCATTGATGGCGGAAGAAGCTGGCCCCCTTGCACAGATCTAAGCAGAGAGAAGAAGCCACCGCGGACAAGCCAGCACAAAACTAAGGGCAAAACAGCAAGGACCAGGCTACACTCACTCTGCATATCATAGGCTGGAATTCAGATCCACCCCAAGTAACACCTCCCCCAACCAGGCACCTAGAGACAAGCTTTTAATACAAACACCTGAGTCTGTTGGGAGACATTCAAACTACCATATTAAGAAAGTTATTAAGAAAGCTTGCTGACATCTCTCTCCCAAAGCATTGTTCCAAACCTAATTAGATTTTAAATGTAGGCACCCCCCCACCAAAAAGAAAATAATCAAAGGCCTTACTAACCCCCCCCCCCATACACACACGGGTGGAGGGGAATGGGGAGAGACTTGTCCTAGTAATCAGTATTTAACAACAAAACAGGAGTCCATCACAAACTTTCTTAGCTCAATATTATATTTAAGATATATTATTCTCAGAAGCTTCTGTTTTCAGCTTTCCTGATGGGTAAGTGGGGGCATCCCCTTCTTTGTAATTCTGTCAGGTCTCACTCTGGTATGACCATGTGCTTAAAGTGTAAGCTCTTCTAATTTGTTTTTTTCATTTACTCTCAAGATATACACATGGCCACCAAAGTTAAAATGATCTCGAGTAGCTCCTCCACTTCCTCATGTGGTTTATTAAACATCACAGGAGTCTCATCTCCTTCCTTTTTTTGCTGTGAGACACACTTTGAGAAATGAAGTTTCCATGACAGCTAGGAAGGATTTGTGCATTGGTCAACAGAAGTCTCTTGCTCTTGCTTTTGCTCTCATGCAGAATCCAACCTTGCCCACTCTCATTTTCTTCTCCCTTGCCTTTACTATTTATTTATTTATTTATTTATTTATTTATTTATTTATTTATTTATTTGAGACAAAGAGATAGAGAAAGAGAGGCAGACAGAGAGAGTAGGCACACAAGGGCCTCTAGCCACTAGAAACAAACTCCAGATGCATGTGCCACCTTGTGCATCTGACTTACCTGGGTCCTGGGATTCGAACCTGGGTACTTTGGCTTTGCCAGCAAATGTCTTAACCACTAAGCCATCTCTCCAGCTGTGTCACTTATTTATTCACTTATGTCTTTGGCTTTGGTTTTTCGAGGTAGAGTCTCACTCTAGCCCAGGCTGACCAGGAATTCACTATGGAGTCTCAGGGTGGCCTCGAACTCACTCACATCGGTCCTCCCACTTTGGCATCCCGAGTGCCAGGATGAAAGGCGGCCGGCTGCGTCTCTTACTTTTTATGAGAGCGGTCTCTCCCTTCTTCCTGAGGCCCTGGGGGTGGTAGAAGCATTGTCCTTGCGTTCTCTCTTCTGTCAAACACATTTCTGGCTTTCCAGTGCCAACTCTTTCAAAAGTAGTACTTTTCATGGTTTTATGCCAGCTATAATGGGGAATGTAGACATTACATCTAAATCATATTAAAATGATGAATAATAAGCCAATATTCTGTGTCACTATATAAGAAGCAAAAGCAATAAGATGAAGACACTAGAGGGAATACCTAAAGAGACACATTAAAAAAAAAAAAAGAAATCTTATCACAGGTAATTATAAAAGAGATTTCTAAAGGAAACTGAAAGGACTCTGTGTCTATGATTGTTAAAAAACAAATGGAAGCCGGGCGTGGTGGCGCATGCCTTTAATCCCAGCACTTGGGAGGCAGAGGTAGGAGGATCGCCATGAGTTCGAGGCCACCCTGAGACTCCATAGCAAATTCCGGGTCAGCCTGAGCTAGTGTGAGACCCTACCTCCTCAAAAAAACCAAAAAAAAAAAAAAAAAAAAAAAAAGGAAAAATAATTAAGACACTCTTTTAGGACCATTCTGTCTTGGCTTGAGATAAGTGGGTCAAAATCCAATAAAACTTTGGTGTTTCTAACTGTGACTTTCTAGTTAACCCGGTCTTTGTGCAATGAAGACAGAAAACACGAATTAAACTGCTGTCTGCTAATTCACGGGCGCTGTGTGGCAAAGGGTCTGGAATAGCCACTGTGGAGAAGGACACAGCTGACTTTGATAGTGTTAATGTGCAGCAGGAGAGGAGAGTTGAGACTAGGCATGTACCATAAGCCCAGGAGGGAGTGCGTTGCAGGTGACCTTAAGTGCACGTATGCCTACTTTCCAATGTGAGATGCAGAGAGCTGGTTTCTTTGAGATCACACCAAGAGCCACGGTTAATACCTGAGACCCTGACTCCTGGTTCCCAGCTATTTGCACCTTGGATGTCAGGTAATCATGGCTGTGCTGTGGGTTACTTGGTTCCAAGGATGTGTGGCTGACCCACTCCAACACTTGAAGACCCCAACTGTGACCAGGGTAGGCACCAAATAGTGAGGGCCACAGAGGAATGACTGATAGGAGCTATGGCTATTAAATAGGCGTGGGCTGCTGCTGTTGATGGCATGATTATTTCTGAGCAGTCTCTGAAGGGATCCAAAGTGAGGGCTGATCTGGAAGCACATAGCATTTATGCTTGGCAGTGGGGGAGGGGTCATCAAGTCAGGAAGTTGGCTGCAGGCTTCTCGTGTCTTGGAAGTTTTGAATATGTGCTGATGCTAAGGAGTTATTTCTAGCTGTGAAATCTTTACTTGCTTGTGCTTTCTCTCCCTGTGAGAGATTCTCATAATGGAGGGAGACAACTGAAGAAGATTGGCAACATTTGAGCAAATATAAAATTAGCTGAAGTTGTCTGTAAGTTGCAAAAAAAAAGTAACATAAGCAAAGTGGAAATGATGGATAAACTAAGAAGAATGTTCATATATAAATATATAAAGATTGGATATATTAATGCATAAAAATACTTCAAAAATCAGCAAGAAATTACAAACATCTTGATAGAAAAACATGCAATTATAAAAGCAAAAGAGCTATAAAGGTTCTAAAAGTAAAAGGGGAAAATCAGCACATTAATAATAAATGATTTATAAATTAAAGCATTATATGATATTTATGTAAAACTGTCAAGGATTAAAATAACATATAATACTTAGCAATGGGATGGAGCTAGAGACAGTTCATTCTCTTTTGTGCAGTCTAAATTTTAATCAGTGGTAAGAATTAGTGCTATCCAATATGTTAGTAAGAGAGGAAAATGCCACGAATTGAAATGAGCCATGTGTCTTTTTACTTACAATGTACTTTATAGCTGTCTGTACAGTTTTATTTAGATGTAGACTTTAAGCACTGGCCACTTAGGAGGAAGATATAAACAAAGTAAATTGGTTAAGCTGGGATTTTCTAAATTTTTTTTTCATGGACTCCAGCACTTCTGAATCACTTTCCAGTGTAAGCATCCTTGTTTTTTTTTTTGTCCAGCCCGAGGGTACCATGTGTCCCCCGGACAGATGCAGAGTGTCACCAGACTTTCGCATGGGTCTCTGGGAATTTCTTCTCTAAGTCACTGGTTCCCATCATGTGGGAGCCAGTGGAATCGCCTGCTGGATCATAGACAAGATGAACCTGTTTTGGGGGATAGCAGTTATAACCCTCCTGAGCTGGGTGTTAAGTGGCTTTCTGGCTGGGCCGTCCAGGGTGGCATGGGCAGTGAGAACCACATCACAGCTGTCAGCTGGCTGGCTGGGATGACAAGGTGCTGTAGATGATAAGGGGAATTCTGATTTCAGAGGTGTTAACATGCAAAAGCAATGAACCAGTGAACTATGCAACTGGCTGCCTTAGAAACCCCTCCCCGCAGCCTTCCTTGAGCTTGACAAGCACCCTAAAGGATTCTTTGTCCTGTGGAGGCTTTTGACCCAGAAAGAAACCTCTGGGGATTTGATTGAGCACAGTTAATGTGAATGAGAATTTTATGTAAGCATTTATTACTTATAAAATCTAAAGACTTAGAATGACCCAAAGATGCCCATAGATGGAGAGTTGGTTACACATTCCTTCAGCCTGTAGCCATTATACCAAACATGGTTATCCATCTGGGTTCCAGAATGCCGTGAACTTCAGTGAGAGCCGCCTGTTCTTGTCTGAATAAAATGATGCTTAGGACATTGTAGGAACAAAGAGCTCTTACAAAACCACACGTGCAGTCCTGATTGGTGTGTTTTCCTTATCTTCTGAGTATTTTATATTATCTGCATAATACAAGTAAAAGAGCAATCGCATTTCAGTTCCAGGCCAGCAGAGAGGTGGTTTATGGCCATCTCCTTTAGAGCAGATTCTCATGGTTATGCATGGATGCTATGTTGAAAAGAAGGACCCATTATTAAAGAGTTCTCCAGGGCACAGGAAGGAGGCCTCGTGGAGCAGTTCAGGGGGTGGAATGTTAAGCATTTATTAGTTTAACAATGTTTGAGTACCTTATGTATCCAAAACACTGAGAGAGAGAGAGAGAGATGTTTATTATGTTTCAAGTAAGGAAGATGCATCAACAAAATGCTATGAGTTCTGAGGGGGAAAAATTCCACTCAAGGTTTGGGGCTCCACAGATACGTTCAGGGGAAGTGGGTTTTTTTTTTTTTTTTTTTTGGTTTTGAGGTAGGGTCTCACTGTAATCCAGGCTGACCTGGAATTCACTATGTACTCTCAGGGTGGCCTCCAACTCTCAGCAATCCTCCTACCTCTATCTCCTGAGTACTGGGATTAAAGGCGTGTGCCACTACACTGACTGTTTATTTATTTATTTTAATTTTTATTTATTTATTTATTTTTCTTTAGTAGGGTCTCACTCTAGCCCATGCTGACCTGGAACTCTCTGTAGCCCTAACTCACAGCGACTGTCTGACCAGTACCTCCTAAGTGTTGGGATTTAAAGGCATGCACCACCTACTCGTAAGCCCGACTTCTCTTATGTTTTGCATCTACCTAGTACTATGTCTCACTGAGCTCCAGTGGTGTGAACAACAAACTGCACTCTGCTATAGACAGCCTTTTACAAGTCACCTATATTAATCATATTTATAGTCTCAATATTTGTTACAAATTGCCTCAATATTGGCCTAAGTAGTAGCTTACATAACGCACATTTGGATGGCTGAAAGAAGTGAGAGGGGCTGGGGAAATGGCATAGCGGTTAAAGTTGCTATTTGGGTTTGATTGCCCAGTATCCACATAAAGCCAGATGCACAGAGTGGCACATCCACCTGGAGTTTGTTTGCAGTGGCAGGAGAACCTGGCATACCCATACTCTCTATCTTTTACAAATAAATAAATAAAAATATTTTTAGGGCTGGAGGGATGGCTTAGCAGTTAAGGCATTTGGCTGCAAAGCCAAAGGATCCAGGTTCAACTCCCCAGGACCCACATAAGCCATATGCACAAGGTGGCACATGCATCTGGAGTTTGTCTGAAGTGGCTGGAGGCCCTGGCATGCCCATTCTCTCTAATAAATACATAAATAAAATTTAAAAATGTTTTAAAAATGAAATTAGAAGGCTGGAGAGATGGCTTAGCGGTTAGGCGCTTGCCTGTGAAGCCTAAGGACCCCGGTTCAAGGCTCGATTCCCCAGGACCCACATTAGCCAGGTGCACAAGGGGGCGCACGCATCTGGACTTCGTCTGCAGTGGCTGGAAGCCCTGGCATGCCCAGTCCCTCTCTCTCTCTCTCCCTCTTCCTCTCTGTCTGTCACATTCAAATAAATAACTAAAATAAAAAACAATAAAAAATTTTTTAAATGAAATTAGATATTAATTTTCTGAGCTTTATAGCAAGCAAATGCACTCAGAGGTTTCCACTCTCCAAGGACTCCAGGTACTGACCTAACGAGGCACTGTCAGTACTGAGCATACACAAGGCAGGCCCTGTCTTGATGGGACGCACAGTCTACTTAGAAGTAAAAGATTTCCAAGCAACACAGTTCTACAGATTCTGGGCTTCTTCAATAAGTAATAATGTTTTAATATCCCAACTGCTGTTTCTGGTAAACCACATGAAAAGTCTTAATTGCACCGTCATTTTCCAGTGGCTGAGGACTTGGCTGTATCTCAATGAAGCCCAAATGCTATTTCAACCTGGAAAGAGCATTAGGAACATTAGGTCCCATGTAATCTTAATCTTCTCTCTTGTTATCGGCCATTGTTATCAAACAAAGGACTTCTGAAGTCATTTAGGGATAGAAGAAATACGACACCTGTGATTCTTGAAGTTTCTTGGAATTTCAGCCAAGTATTTGGAGCACTTTCTTCACTTGGCCACCCAGGACTCCTAGGGGTTTTGTCTGTCTAATGGAATATGCAGTCTTGTAAATAAATCACTATTGCTTATCTAGAATTAGAAAAAAAAAGAGAGATTACTTAATCACAGCGAAGAATGTAAAAACCATTTGTACCAAAGTCATCAAGCAGGGTATAAGATGTTAAAAGACCATTAACAATATGATCTCTTTTTATATTTATTGCCTCACTGTGGCAGCTTGGCCGAGTAAATACTGCAAAAGTCTGGTGCTCATCATTTGGAGGTACTTTTAACAGGGAGCTGAAAATGCCTTCCTAAAATGGGCATAATTCATTGTTTTTGAAGCTAAAAGTTATCATTTATGTTTTTAAAATATTTTATTTATTTTGAGAGAAAGAGGCAAAGAGAGAAAGAGATTTGGAGAGAATGGGTGTGCCAGGGCCTCTAGCCACTTAAATGAACTCCAAACGCATGCACCACCTTGTGCATCTGGCTTTACTGGGCACTGTGGAATCAAACCAGGGTCCTTTGACTTTGCTGACAAGCACCTTAACTGCTAAGCCATCTCTCCAGCCCCAATCAGTCAAGTTTTATGAGGTATAGATACTCACTATGCCTTGAGATACATGTTGAATAAGAGGTAAACATAGTCATTAACTCTCCTACACCTGTACTGATCCAGAGGGGCTGACTAATGTTTGCTGTTATGTCTGTACAGAACTTTTCTTAAATTACAAAAATGTGTATGCCATATATATATAGATAGATAGATAGATAGATAGATAGATAGATAGATATGTATATCTATCTACCTATCTATATACATATATATATATATATATATATCTATCTATATATATATATATACATATATATATGTATATACATATATACATATGTGTGTATATATATATGTATATATATATATATATATATATATATCAAGTTCAAAAACCAATGATAACTACAAATAAAGAGTATTCCCACACTTGGTATGCTAACCATATTATTGATAGGTAGCACCTTTTAGGTGTCCTGGAAATGTGTCTGTGGTTGCAGCCCTCTCCCCTAAAGGCAGCTACAATCTTCAAATTTTAAATTTATTCCCTTGCTTTTGTGCTTGATATGTTAACAAATACATTTTTTGTTTTCTATACTATACAAAATATGTGTGTATACCAACTTGCGATAAACTTAACCAACAAACTTAAATTTTAACTAAACATGTTAAATTGATATAGGAGGGATGATTTCATATCTGATTTACTCCTGCAAACACACACACACACACACACACACACACACACGTTGCACATGTACATGTGTGTACAGGTGCATATGGAGGCCAGAGGTCAAGATTGGGTGTATACCTCTACAGCTCTCTATCTTATTTCTTTTTTAAAGTATTTTATTATTTATTTATTTATGAGAGAGAGAGAGAAAGAGAATAGACATGCCAGAGCCTCTAGCCAGTACAAATGAACTCCAAACACATGACACATGTGCCATCATGAACATCTGGCTTACATGAGTTCTGGGGAATCAAACCTGGGTCCTTAGGCTTTGCAGGGAAGCACCTTAACAGGAAGCAAGCTCTTCAGCTTCCTCTATCTTATTTCTTAAGACAGGGTCTCTTACTGAATCCAGAGCTCACCAGTTCCATTAGTCTAGCTACCTTTGTTGCCCAGGAATTTCCTCTCTGTGCCTCCTGAACTCTGGGATTGTAGCCCATGTCACTTTGCCTGTCATTTATGTAAATTCTGGGAATTGCAACTCAGATTCTCATATTTGTGCAGCAAATGAACCACCTCCTCAGCTTTAGAATTGTATTTTGATATACAACCATTTTTAAGCATGTAGGATATTGTGTTGTATGGATAGACCACTATTTAATTACCCATTTTATCAATTCCTTGCAGGAATTGCTCTCTTTTTGATTATGTTTTTTGTTCCATATAAGAGAAGGTCCTGGGTGAGGAATGGTGTGTGAAAAGCTAGTGGTCCTGCAAGGGGCTGTTAGAAGTCCAAGAAAGTTCTTGAACGCCATACCCTTGGTTCACTTCTAATTTTAATCAAAGTGTTGAATAAAACAAGAAGACTGACACCAGGCATGGTGATGCACGCCTTTAATCCCAGCACTCGGGACGCAGAGGTAGGAGGATCGCCATGAGTTCAAGGCCACCCTGAGACTACATAGTGAATTCCAGGTCAGCCTGGGCTAGAGTGAAACCCTACCTCAAAAAACAAAACAACAACAACAAAAAGGCCATGAAGGATAATTATTAACTTATTACATTTATTGAGGGAAGTACAGAGCCAAGGAAAGGCACCCACATGGCTAGAGATCCCACACGCAGGGCCTTGGAAAAAGCATGGAAAGAAAGAGAAAAGAAAATTCAAGGAGCTCCTGACATGTGGAGTGCTGATGGGGATAAAGAACCCATGTGGAGAGTAAGAGCTCGGGTTCCCCCAGATGGGCCCAGCAGAGGCAAAAACTCACCTACAGCTGGAAGTTCCCAAGTGCTCAGAGAGCCTGCCCTTCCCTGGCAAAGATCTTCATGACCTTTCAGTGAAGGTGGGATGACTTCCGGCTCCGGTGAGCAAGAGGAACAGCTGGTTGGTAGGGTTAGGGGCTGTCTCAGGAAGAGGCTAGCCCTGGCACCAAGCTGAACTTGACCAACCACAATGTTTAAATCCTATGAGAGACCTCCCTCCAGGAGGAGTCCTGGATGTTTGTGGAAAAACATGTCTGGGGAACTAGGCAAGAGAGATAAGAAATCAAGTCATTGATTTCTAACAGGTATAATTTTTTTAATTCTCTTTACCTTCAGGGGTCCAGTCACCCTCCTTGCGTCCCCAACTCAGTCCTTGCTCTGTGCAGAGCTCCCCCGCCCCCACCTTGCCACTGTCCTCCTGGGAAGAAGTTGGTGCTCTGCAATGCACACGTCGCTTGCTTGAGACCACAGCTTTCCAAACTGAAATGGTAAACCACATGTGCCTTCTAGAAGTTTCTCAAAGTGGTAGCCGATTTCTTATCACCTTGTGTGGCTGCCCCACTTGACTTGAGCCAATCCAAACTGCCCACTCTCTCCTTATGTTCCATTTCCTTTTTGCTTACTCTGTGTCATCAGGTCTCAGCTCTCTAGTGAGGTCAAGAAAATGGGCAGAATTTAATTTTTCCTCGCTGTTCAGTGGTAGCAGCAATCTTCCTAGCCTTCTAAGTCAAAAGTAGAAGAGGAACCCCATTTATTCATATTTTTACTCTTCATTGCTTTTGTTTCCTACTTATTTATTTTATTTCTACTTATTTATTTGCTAGGAGAGAGAGGGAGAGAGAGAATGGGGGTACCATGGCCTCCAGACATTGCAACGTAACTCCAGATATATGTGCCACTTTGTGCATCTGGCTCTAAATGGGTATTTCTCCATGATTTTAATCACATATATTAGAGATATTGTGTGTATACATGCACATGTGTTCACAGGAGTAAGGGAGCCAGAGGATAACTCTGTGTCATTCTGTCATTGGCCTGGAACCTGCCAAGTATGTTAGACTGGTTGGCCCAGGAGTCCCAGGGTTATCAGTTTCTCAACCTCCCCAGGACCAGAATTACAAATGATGCCTGACTTTTTTTCCTTTTGCTTTTTTGAGGTAGGGTCTCGCTCTAGTCGAAGCTGACCTGGAATTCACTACGTAGACTCAGGGTGGCCTCAAACTCATAGCTATCCTCCTACCTCTGCCTCCAAGTGCTGGGATTAAAGGCGTGCGCCACCACACCCGGCTCTAACTTTTTATTTTTTAAACATAGGTCTGGGGATGGAAGTCTGGTCCTTATGTTTGCCACGCAAGCACTTTACCAACTGAACCATCTCTCCAGCTGACATTCTGTTTTTTGTTTTTTTATTTTCCACATACATTGATTCATGATCGACTCATTATTTTGCCTTGCATCCCAGATATTTTTGTGTCTTTTTGCATTTTTTCTGTCTTCTTTGAAGTTCTTTTACACAGTGTGTGGGAAAATTGTATGAATTGATGGGATGAAATTGGAATTTGCACGTAAAGACGCCATATTGTTGATAGTTTTACGCTTCATATCCTCCAGGGCCCAATGTTGCAAAATGTACACGTTATCACTGCTCTACCTCCCTCATTGTGGATTTTAAGAACAAGCTGATTGCTGTCTCTGAACGTCATCATACACCAACAAATGCCCTTTAAATGTGTGGTGCTGTTTGAATAAGTGATGATAGGGATAAATATTTCATGTACTTTAATTATTAAGGCTTTAAACAAAAGAATGATAAATACAAATTTCCTTACCATGTTGCATTTGTTTCCCTTTTCTTGATTCCAACAAAATAGTCTATCTGAGAACATTTATGATCATGCTAGCCTTGGTGTAAGTCAGTATAATGAATAATAGCTTAGAATACCCAGTAAGATGATAGTCAGAGATACTGGCCTTGAAGATTGTAGTGCGTGTGAGTGTGTGTGTGTGTGTGTGTGTGTGTGTGTGGCATATTCAGCAGAACCCTTGGTAATGATTACCTTCTTGGCATACCTTTCTTGCTTCCCTTTTGTGCATCAGTTGCTTGTTGTAGGTAAGTCATTGGGTCTGTCCTGCAGGACTTCAGCAATTGGATTTGTTTGCCTACATGTCACATCCTCATTAAAGTCTCAGGGCTAGAAGGGAACTCAGAGTACGCAGTTAATCCAATTCCTATAACCACCCAAGTTCAATACTTGTCTTCCTTCCTACATGTCTGGCTGGTGGCTAATTTAGAGCTGATTTCCTCAATTGAAAAGTAAAAGACAATATTGTTTTGGGAACATTGAGTCTATCTAATTGTGTGATTATGACTTTTACAGGATCCACATGTCTCCCTTTAACCGCCACCCATTGATTCTTACCAGTCCCCCCAAAACAGAAACAGGGCTCAACCACACCCACAGATAATTAAATATATCAGGATGTAGGTCATATTGTCCTGCAATTCCCCTTTTTGGTGTGTAGGTGTATGTATATGCGTGTGCGTACCCATGTGTATGTATGTGGATACGCACGCCATGGTGCGTGCATGCATGCAGATCTGAGGAGAACATTGTTTGAGGAATGCTCCATTCTCCAGGGTCTGCAAGCCACCTCCCATCTTGCTGTAAGCATGCTGGCATTGCAAAGGAGCCCCACAGCTACCACAGCCCCTGACTTGTCTGTAGGACCTGAGGATCTGAACTCAGGTTACTTGCATGGAAAGCACTTTGTGCATGGAGCCTTTTTTCCAGTCCCAATTCCCCTTTCGTTTAAGGGGGGGAAAAAATCTCAATTTTCTACCTTTACTTATAAAACCTATTTTAAAATCTTCTTACCTTGCAGTTAGCACAAGATGCATCTCTGAGGAGTTAGCTCTTGAATCACAGTGTAACACTGAATGTTCACTGCACTCCCAGCGGGGCAGGTGGCCTCCACGACACAGTTGACAAGCTGGATCCTGTGAAGGAGAAGGGAATTGCTGGGGACCATGTTACTAGTAATGCATGAGGTGGGATTCAACCTGAGGCCTTCCTGGCTCCAGATATCAGACCTAGTCGATTGTTACAACTAGTTTTTCTCTCCATGTCTGAGGACCCCTCAGTAGACTTTGCCTCCCTTCAGAGGAATCATCTAAAAGGCACCATCAGCAAGAGACTTCTCTGAGTGTTCTGTGATTGCATTCATAGCCATCAGGTACAATGTTTCAAGCCAGGCTGGGGATAGAGCTCAGTTAGGAGAGTGTTTGGCATTGCATCACGCAGCCCTGGGCTGGACCGTGTTGCAATCACCTTCTCATTGCTACGACAAACATCTGACCAGAAGCAGCTCACAGGAGGAAAAGGCTTACAGATCCCAAGGCAAGTTTCATCATGGTGGAAGAATCTGTCTTACTTCATCACGCATCCACAGCAGAGAGGAGCCAGCACAAGCTGGCTGGAGACTTAAGTAAGAAACTTCATCAAAAATATCTGAGGCCGGGCTAGAGAGATGGCTTAGTAGTTAAGCACTTGCCTGTGAAGCCCAAGGGTCCCGGTTCGAGGTGCGATTCCCCAGGACCCATGTAAGCCAGATGCACAGGGGGGGCACATGCATCTGGCGTTCATTTGCAGTGGCTGCAGGCCCTGGCGCATCCATTCTCTCTCTCAATCTATCTGCCTCTTTCCCTCTCTGTCTTGTCTGTTGCTCTCAAATAAATAAATAAAAATAAACAAAAATTTAAAAGAAAACCTGAGACTATAGGGGACATTTATAGTCAAACACCACAGATCACCACCTGCAAACCCCCCCACACACAGTTTGACGCGAAACTGGGATTTTCTCTCTTCTGTCTTAGAGAATTACGTAGAGTGTGTATGGTCTCCCCTGCAATGTGAAAGAAAAAGCTATAGGATTTTGGTAACCAGTGCAGAAGCTTAGTAGAGTCGTTATATTTCCCCTTCCCCTTTCTTCTCCTGCACTCCACTTTTCCACTTCATCCCTTCCTTTACTTTTCTTGCTACTGTGTGTGTGTGTGTGTGTGTGTGTGTGTGTGTGTGTGATGTGCATAAAATAAAAGTACTGTGTTACTTTGCTTCATACTTCTGAGGAGAAAATGTCAGCCAGCCTTGAGTGCTTTCAGAACTGCCGCCATTCACAAATAACCATCATGAACGAGCAGAAAGGAGGTAGTTGCAATTTCTATTTAACTACCTTCCCTAATTTCACTTTTGAAAAACTGCAGTTCATCCCAAGAAAATTTCTCCTAAGGCATCATTAGCAATTACAAAGCATGCAAAGACATCAGTGTAGGCTGGCAGAGTGGTATTAGCTATGAATGCAGTTCAACCCGTCTCAGTGCCGGCTTCTCTGAGTTGGCTTGAATCCTGTGCAAATTTTGCTCATTCTGATAACCTAATGGCTTCATCTCCTCCAACTCCCTCCCACCTGTTTTCCTTTCATAGGATGAGAGGAAACCAGGAGACTGGCTGGTGCCTGAGTTTCAGGGTATACGCCAGTGAGGCAGAGAATGGGGGCAGCTATGAAGCAGGGACTTCATGAACATTAGTGAACAGATTTGATTAATACAACGTATTGAAAAGTGATCTTTATGCATGTATGGGCGTGCATACATGTGTATGAACATGTGTGTGGATGCCAGCTTAGGAACAGGGTCCACATTAAAAACAATATTATTTATTTATTTGAGAGAGAGATAAAGAGGAAAAGAGAGAGAGAATGGGTACATCAGGGCCTGTAGCCACTGAAAATGAATTCCAGATGCATGCTCCATCTTGTGCATCTGGCTTACCTGGGTATTGGGGAGTCAAACCTGGGTCCTTAGACTTTGTAGGCACGTGCCTTAACTGATAAGCCGTCTCTAGAGCCTCCACTTTCTTTTTGCCCCGAGGTAAGGTCTTGCTCTTCCCCAAGCTGACCTGGAATTCACTACATAGTCTGTAGTCTCAGGCAGACATTAAACTCACAGGGATCCTCCTCCTCTGCCTCCTGAGAATAAAGGCATGTCCTACCATGAACAGCAGAGCACTTTTGAAAAAATTGTTTTATTTTTATTTATTTATTTACTTGAGAGCATCAGAGAGAGAAAGGCAGATAGAGAAAGAGGGAGAGAATGGGTGTGCCAGGGCCTCCAGCCCCTGCGAACGAACTCCAGACGTGTGTGCCACCTTGTGCATCTGGCTAGCATGGGTCCTGGGGAGTCGAGCCTCGAACTGGAGTCCTTAGGCTTCACAGGCAAGCACTTAACCAGTAAGCCATCTCTCCAGCCCTTTTTTATTTATTTATTTATTTATTTATTTATTTATTTATTTATTTATTTGAGAGCGACAGACACAGAGAGAAAGACAGATAGGGGGAGAGAGAGAGAGAATGGGCGCGCCAGGGCTTCCAGCCTCTGCAAACGAACTCCAGACGCGTGCGCCCCCTTGTGCATCTGGCTAACGTGGGACCTGGGGAACCGAGCCTCGAACTGGGGTCCTTAGGCTTCACAGGCAAGTGCTTAACCGCTAAGCCATCTCTCCAGCCCTCCAGCCCTTTTTTTTTGATAGAGTCTCTCATTTGCCTAGAGCTCACCCAGTCAGACTAGCCTAGCTGGTCAGTAGTCCCCAGAAAGCTTTCTGTCTCTACTTTCTTAAGTCTTCATGCTTGAAAGCTATAGTTTACTATCTTCCTAGCACCTTGGAAAGTAAATTTTGTTGTCCTGTTTTATACATGAGTGAGGCTCAGTAGCCGCGAGCATGCAGCGCTGCTCACCTCCCTGCCCCTGGTGGGTGTCAGAGCTCAGCGTCGTCCAACAAAATATACGGGTCTCATGAGCAGACCCATGGCTCCCAGTGCAGGGCCCTTGTCCGTCTCAGCCGGGACTCATTAGAGCAGCCCTTGAGTGTCATCTCAGCAAACCAGAATGAATCCTACGCGGATCTACTTTATTCTGCTGATTAAAAATATGTGAAGCAGTGATTCCCCCCAAACTCCATGACCATGGCTACAGATCCATTCGTCCAGTGCAAGTCCTACGTATTGTGGAAGGTGCTCTTCTCTAATGAGGTTCTCTGACCCATATAAAAAGTTATTCAAAAGTTACATGGAAAAGAAAATGATGTGTGCTTAAATAAAAGAAACACAAGACATTATCGGAGTTTTAAAATAAAAACAAGACTCTAAAATATTACTTATTAGCTACCATCATTTCAAAGTAGGTGTGATTTCTTAGCACTGAAAGTTAAAAGAGGTAGGGAAAAAAGAAAATGGGAGATGGAAAGAGAAAAGTGTTCAAATTTAAAGGTGGGGTTGGAAAACAGTTTCATATATATATATATATATATATATATATATATATATATATATATATTTGCAAGGAGAGAGAGAGAGAGAGGAAAGAGAAGGAGGAAAAGAAAAAAGGAGGAGAAGCCGGGTGTGGTGGCGCACGCCTTTAATCCCAGCACTCGGGAGGCAGAGGTAGGAGAATTGCAATGAGTTCAAGGCCACCCTGAGACTACATAGTGAATTCCAGGCCAGCCTGGGCTAAAGTGAGACCCTACCTCGGAAACCCCCTAAAAATTTAAGTTAAAATTAAAAAGAAAAGAAAAGGAGGAGAAGGAGTATGGGCAGTCTAGGACCTCTTTCCACTACAAACAATTTCCAGATGCATGTGCCACTCTGTGCACCTGGCATTATGTGGGTACTGGGGGATCGAACTCGGGACATCAGGGTTTGCAAGCAAGTACCTTTAACCATTAAGCTACCTCCCCACTCCAAAAAAAAGTGATTTTAGGAAAGGATGGAGGAAGGAGTAGAGGAAGAGGGAAAGGTGGTACTAAAATTGAGCGTTTGAAAACATGTGCACATATGGAGAAAAAAGAGGGAAGCTTTTCTGAAACACGTGCTTCTTTGCTGTGTCCTGCTCAGAGGGGGTATGGTATTAGTGTTATTGTAGCCAAGGGGTGTCTATTTTATTTCGAATAAATAGTAGTTCATTTCAACACACTAAGAGAACATAATTTTAACTCTAGCCACTTTGTACAGTATCTCTCTTCATTGCCCAGCAGGATTTATTGTTTATTTTGGTGGAACACCAAAGGATTACTTTGACCTTAAATAAATAATATAGATAAATATGCAAATATGACTTAGCAGTTCATTTACATGCATGTCCCCACTAAAGCAGGAAGTAAGATTATTCGTTTATAGTTCCTCTATCTAAATGACTAAGCGCTTTAATATTAGAACACCTCTCTCATACATAAACACCCCTGCTAACTAAAATGCTAGCCCTAAAACTAAGGCAAACATGAAAATATAAAAACTAAAGCAAAAATGTTAATAGGGATAAAGTCATATACTTATTACCAAAAAAAAAAAAAATCCAGGAAGGCAAAATTGCACTCATAGCTTGTGCTATATTTATATCATAAGGAGGTTTTTTTTGGTATTTATTTGCATCTCAGGAAAATTATGTTATCCATTTTTTCAAAAATTATGATAAAAAGTATGAGGCATCATTCTCCCATGCCATATCTTCCGCACTCACCTGTCTCCCTTGTATCCTGCTACCTCCCTCACATCCTTTCTTTACTTCAAATACTTTTATTTATTTATTTAGTGAGAGAAAGTGAGAGAGAGAGAATGGGCATGTCAAGGCCTCCAGCCACTCAAGATAAACTCCAGACTCATGTGCCACCATGTGCATCTGGCTTTGCTTGGGTTCTGGGGAGTTGAACCTGGGTCCTTAGGCTTCACAGGCAAGTTCCTTAATCCCTAAGGCATCTCTCCAGCACCCCAACCTCCTTTCTACTTTGTCACATATGTCTTATGGTTCTTTTCCCCTTCCTCAACAACTCTTTTTACCCTCTCTTTCTAGCTGTTATATATAATAGACTCAACCAAAATAAATCACTAGAAATCTACAGTGATAGTAGATTTTAGGATACTTTCATCCAAAATTAGCATATCAAGTAGAACTCACTTGTAGGATACAGACAATGTATATGCACACTGGGTAAACTGACGCATAGTACAAGCAGGGCTTGACCAAAGAAATAGGTAGTTGTCACGCTGAGGTTACTCTTGGCTGGTAGAAGCCTTCATTCCTTCTGTGTCCTCAAAGAGTAGAAGAGATGAGGGGAGTGTGTGAATCTTTTCTCCTAAGGACTCCAGCTCCATCTGATCAGGTCTCCGCCCTTGTGACCACACTTAACCTTCATCACTTCCTCTCTGGCCTGTTGCAGGCAGCTGCTCCCTGCTGGGACAAACACGTAACCAGGCACACCTTATGGGAGGAATGGTTTTATTTGAGGCTTACAAATTTCAGAGGAGCCCCATCAATGGGAAAGAAGCTGGCTCCCCTTTCATGGATCGAAGCAGAGAGACACCACCAAAGAGCTAGCAAATACCAACACCAGCAAGCATGAACTGTCAGAGTTCAAACTTCTCTTCACACACCTTTGGACTCAAAACTCTGCCTCCCCGTGACACATCACCTATAGCAGGGATCTGCCCGCTAGGGGCTCATGTTGTAGGCTCAATTTTGATAAAACACCTGAGTCTATGGGGCCAGACAGTCACACTATGGCATGGTCCAGGTGCTGAATACTGTCACAGTGAGAACTTGGAGCTTTGTGTATGAAGTTCATAGTGAAGAACTAGAATGGAAGCAAGGAATGATAAGACATGAAGGAAGAGACAAAGTAGATGAGGATACCTGGGATGGGGAGTGAACAAGAAATGAGTGTGGCCTGGAGACAGCCAGGAATTTTGTACAGAACACAATGTGATTATGACTAAAAATGGATGCATCTGAAAAAGACTTTCCTGTGATACCACACTTGGAGTTTAGCAAGTACAGGTGCTCTCAGTGAGCAGCCCTCTTGTCTGTGTTTTCTCTTCCTTCATGCAGGCATTCTCTTCTGCATTGTAAACAATCCCATGATAGAGCCTATGCAAACACCCTATCCCACCTCTTCATACTGGTTGTAGCCTTGGGACATCCTCATCCAGTGACGATGAGACAGTCTCGGGTGTCCACACTCAGTAACGATGAGACAGTCTCGGGTGTCCACACTCAGTGATGATGAAACAGCGTGGAGTGTCCTCACTCAGTGATGATGAGACACTCTGGGGTCCTCCCTCAGTTCTCCAGAGATAGTATGGGGCGTCCTCATCACCTGATGCTACTTCACGGACACTTCAATTACTGTGTCTATGAACACCTCCCTGCACCGTCTCTGAGTAGACCATATCCTGGGTTCATTTGGGATTCTTCAGTATCTGGAAGAAAGATCTCATTAGGAGGTATCTTTAAAGAGTAAGGCAATTTTAGGATTTGGCCTCAAAAAGTCAGAGTGCATCTCTGTTGGCAGAGGAACTAAAATGTCTGCCCAGCCAGGTTCAAGTAGAGGACCTTGAGTGAATCTATCTTTGAGAAGAATGTCAGCTTATGTTGTAAGGGGAACATGGACGGGAGATACTGTGATGAGGTAGTGGGACAAGTACAATCGATCATGTCCCTCCAACTCAGATCCAGCCAGAGTCCATCTTTTGTTAAATTTTTTTTGTTTATTTTTATTTATTTATTTGAGAGCGACAGAGGGAGGGGAGGAAAGAGAGAGAGAGAGGGAGAGAATGGGCATGCCAGGGCCACCAGCCACTGCAAACGAACTCCAGATGTGTGTGCCCCCTTGTGCATCTGGCTAACGTGGGTCCTGGGGAATCGAGCCTCGAACCGGGGTCCTTAGGCTTCACAGGCAAGAGCTTAACCGCTAAGCCATCTCTCCAGCCCCAAAGTCCATCTTTATTCAATCAGCTGTGACATCTTTGCTCCTCAGTGTTACTCCTGAGTCTATACTCAGTTCATGCTGTGCTGCCTCTCTTCTGGAATTTTCTGTGAGCCTCATTTCTTCTGATCAGGAGCCCTAGCATGCTTCAGGTCTAACTTGCCCACATAGGCTGCCAAGAACATACCTGGTGGGAAAACAGACAGTGCTTCTCTGTTAATTGTAAGGCTTTCTTTGTTTCCATTCTTGGCATAATTTAACTAACTGTTACTTGATTTAAAATAGACACTGATGTAACTTTCAAAATGTTACGCCCCTGGTATTCACTTTTTTGGGTAAATTAATTTATTTGCTTTGTATATTTCTTCTTTAGAAGGTAAAGCTCTTCATTTTTCAGTTATTTCCTGGGGTAGTGTTACATCTTGATTCTCCATCGTCTTTCAAGAATCTATAGCTTACACAGATATTTCAGAACATATGAAACTAACATAAATTGAAACTAATGACAGTCATTTCAATTATTTAGCAGGAAGTGGTAATCCTGGAGGTCATGGGACCAGTTGCTGGCAGAGCTGCAATTGTCACTAAAGTGGTGCAAGGCACTGTCATTTGTCATTTTATTATGTCATGCCTAGAGAATGAAGTGGATGCATTGTATTTGAATATCGATGCTCCTTAAATTTCAATATCATGTTTAAGATGAAGGTCCAGAATTACCTATGCTACACTTACGTACTTATCAACAAGCATAAATGTGTACCATTAGGAGTGGGAATGTTATAAAATAGGTTCACTTGATTTCCCCTCCGTATTTCCCAAGGCATAATTTTAATCACCAAGAATATCCAGAATATGCTGAGTAATATGCATTTATGTGTATTTCAGTTGTCTTGTTTAATTGTCTTTGTAGCTTCCCATGAGTATCTGGAAATGTATTGGATATGTCACATGAGAGACTTCAGCATATTCATGCTTTGTACTGCACGTTTATCCACTCTGTCACACTGACATGAAGAACTTCACCAGGAATCTGGTGCCCATTCTCACGAACTTCCTGTCCTTGAACAATAACAAAGGGCCAGAGACATATAGCCTATCTCCTTCTGTGACTTTGGTTTCCTGCTGATTAAAGTCCTTAGGTTGCCCTGCATACCCTCACATGTCTCCATGTGATTCTGTCCTCAGCTTGGTTCCACATCTCATGTGGCTCAGCTTTGTAATTTCTAAACAGGAAAACGTCAGAATTTTTCCTCAAAGCCAACACCACCCAATGTAGAAGTCAAACATATTTACAGCTGTGAGCCATGTAGAAAGGAAGAAAAGAACAGGGAAAATGAGGTCCATCTTAAGATCAAGATTGTAGTGTTGGACACAAAGAATTTCAAACCTGAGTCATTTGATTCATTTTTACAATTATGATTATTAAAAAAAAGTCATTATCTAGAAATCTCAGTTCCTAGTTACACAAAGTCAAAACAACTAGCTATTCCCATGTTTGTTTGTTTTTTTTTAACTTTCTGAGGTGTGACCTAATGGTTCAGGGGAAATAATATACTAGCATTGTTTCACCATCTTTTGAGCCATTTGGACAGTTTGTTAGAGCTTTGATTTAAATGACTGTTATTGCAGAGTATCTAAAAAGACAAAGCATAGTGTAAAATTATTTGTAGGCAATAGAATAGATATCAACACAGGTCTTTAAAAAGTATAGAAATACAAAGAAAACAGCATAGTGGTACCTTTTTCCATTTGAACTGTTATACTTGTTGCTTTATTATGGAAGAATAAGAAGACTGGAGAAACCAGGCCTGGCCTGGCCTTTGTAAATGGAAGCAACATACTTGCATCCGTTAACTTCCTCCTTACTGGGACAAGATACCCAAACATAAGGAGTTTTTGGAAGAAGCGGGGTTTAATTTGCCTTATCGTTTCCATTGTTAAGTTTCATGATGGTATAATAGGCCAGGGTCACACTGCAGCGGGACAAAGCAATGTGTACAGCAGACTGGAAGGCTTTGAGACCCGCCTCCAGGGACTCACTTCCTCTAGCGAGGCTCCACCTCTTAAAGGCTCCACAAACCTTCCAGAACAGTGCCACCTGCTGCTGATGCAGAATTCAAACACACGAGACTATGGTGTGGGCCGTGCATTTTTCACTCAAACCACCAAAATACTATTTAAAAATAACACATACTGTTTCTTCAGCCTGGCAGTGATAACACCTTTGATCTCAGCACTCGGGAGGCAGAGGTAGGAGGAACGCTGTGAGTTGGAGGCCACCCTGAGACTACATAGTAAATTCCAGATTCTGGGCCAGAATGAGACTTTACATTTAAAAAAAAAAACCAGGCTGGAGAGATGGCTTAGTGGTTAAGGAGATTGCCTGCAAAGCCAAAGGACCCATGTTCGATTCCCCAGGACCCACATAAACTAGTTATTGTGGCACATGCATCTGGAGGTTTTTGTTTGTTTGATTGTTTGTTTGTTTGTTTGTTTGTTGTTTGTTTGTTTGTTTTTTTGAGGTAAGGTCACACTCTGGTCCAGGCTGACCTGAAATTAACTCTGTCTGTCATCTCAGGGTGGCCTCGAACTCACGGCAATCCTCCTACCTCTGCCTCCCGAGTGCTGGGATTAAAGGTGTGCGCCACTACGCCCGGCTGAGTTTTTTTTGCAATGACTGAAAGCCCTCACATGCCCATTCTTTCTCTTTCTCTCTTTCTATCTGCCTCTTTCTCTCTCATGCACAAATAAATAAGTAAAAAAAAAAATCATATTAAAAACTCCATACGCTGTTTTTTGACTTTCCAGACATCTTGCACTCTTACACCACATTTTCTGTTTTGTTTTGTTCCATTTTGTTTTTCTTCCTGTACTGAGAAGAGAACGAGGAGAAAAATCAACGTTTGGACTCAGATTTATTGCCCTCAAGAAATGACGGCCAGAACAGGCAGGAAATGCTAGGGGAAATGGAAAGGGTGCATATGATTATCGAACAGGAACTGAGTCAAATTCTTCAGTGACCCCATGTGTTGGTTTCAAATTTATATTGCTCCCAGGAAATGGAAAATGTATGAGTTGCTTCTTAATCCCTCAGTTTTATGTACATTGACTTTGGTTTGTTTTACTAACCTTTGGGGAATTTAGTCAATAATATGCACAGCTATGTTAGATTAGTTTAGTCCCTTTTATCTGAAGAGCTCAGAGAAGCAGAGGAACTCTTAGCTCTAATTATCACTCTGGCTCGTGTGTTGTGACTAGGAATTAACCCACATGAGAAAAACAGAAGCTTTGCTTTGGGGAAGCAAACTGCACTTGCTTTCTTTGGTATGAACACATAATTACAGCCTGAATGTAAAATGATATTGAATACAGAGTGGACTATAAGGTTCTGAGAACTCTAGGGAACAAGGACAACCACTTACAGCTTTGAAAATTAAACAGAATTCTCCACAGGGAGTAGAAATATGGAAGAAAACTAAAAGCTTTTCTATTCCATTAATAGTGAATGGTTGGACATGTGGCTCAGGTAATAGAGTACTTGCCTAGCATGCATGAAGCCCTGGGTTCGATCCCCAGCATGACATAAATTTGGCATGGTCCATGCTAGTAATCCTACCAGTCGGGAGGTAAAGGCAGAAGGATCACGAATTTTAAGGCCCACCTTAGCTATATAGTTTGAGGATAGCCTTGGAAACGTGATAGTTTGTCTTCTAAAAAACAGTGGACAGTGCTGTATGCAAACAGTATCAACAGCATCAGTTTAATTGTTCTCTGAACACATTGGAAGTTGCCCATGTTTAAAGGAATATTTTTTTAAATTGACAACACTGTTCTAAGTGTAAGTGAATCCAGGAGTGATGGCACACGCTTTTAATGCCAGCACTCAGGAGACAGAGGTGGGAGGATTGCTGTGAGTTCGAGGCCACCCTGAAGCTACACAGTGAATTACAGGGCTAGAGAAAGACCCTACCTCAAAAACAACAGCAAAAATTAAAAAAAATTGCTAATAGTGCTGGTCATGATGGCACATGCCTTTGATCCCAGCACTCAGGAGGCAGAGATAAGAGATCACTTTGAGGTTGATACCTGAGGTTTAGCTGGGCATGGCAGCAGTTGTTTGGAAGTGTGTAGTCCCAGTGTTAAGGAGACACAGACAGGAGGATCTCTAGGGATCCTTGGCCAGCCAGTCTATCCCAGTTTTGGGGCCAATGATTGGCCTTGTCACACCAATAGAGAATGTACATAAGAAATGCCACCCAAGGGTATCCTCTGGCTTTTGTACACACATAGACACATGAGCATGTGTACCTGCACACACATAAAAAACTAACAGCTCAAGTAGCAACTCAAGACCATCATTTCAACGACTGACAGGACAGTGTATGAAATGTAATTCATTAAGTACAGACATATCATTATCTGGGATGCAAGTACCACAGGTATGTCCTCAAAGATGGCTTGCATCTGATGCTGTCTGTGTTTGCTTTCAGGCTGGTATGTGGCTGGCCTGAGACAGAGCTGCAAACAGACCCTATTGTGCTTTGGATATGAAGTAGTACCCAAACAGTGTATGTGTAGAAGGCTTGGTGTCCAGCTGTATGAGCCACTGAGAGGGGATTGGATCATGAGGATGCCAACTTCATCAATGGGCTAAGCCATGGGGGCCTGCAGCATGCTTAAGCTATTAGGGAGTGGGACCTGTGTGGATGAAGTAAGCCACCAGAGGGGTGCTTTGAAGTATAGTTTTCTGATTCTTCCTATGTATTGACATCTCGGTCTTTTTGCCTCTGGCTCTCTCTGCGTCCCTCTCTGTCCTTTCTCCTCTCACCTCTTGCTCCTATCTCCCCTCACCTCTCTCTTCTTTCTTCTTCCCTGTCCCCTTTCTTCTCTTCCATTGTTCCTTTCTTCCTTTCTCCCTTCCGTCTCCTCTCTCCTCTTTCCCGTCTCTCCTTTTACTTTTCTCCCTTCTCTATTCCTTCTCCCCTTTTGCTTCTCCCCTTTATTTTCTCTTCTCTCTCCTATCTCTTTCTTTCTCCCCTCTCCCCTTACCACCTAACTTCTTGCTTTTCTTCTCTCTTCTGTCTTCTCTCTCTTCTACCACATGCTTCTTGCCATAATGCCAAGACCCACAGACAATGGAACCAACAAACCAGATTTATACCTCTGAAACTGTGAGGCAAAAATAAATCTTTCCTCCTTTAAGTCCCACTCAGCTATTTTGCTACAGTATGAAACACTAACAAAGACCCACAGGGAAAGGACTGTTGAGACTTTGGATGGCCTCTTATCCAGGGATTAAAGTTTAGAAATATCTGGGCCTTCCCTGTGGTGACAACTGCCCTGGGTTCATGGCACAATAACAAGGCTCCTCTGCTAAGAGTGTATCTGTGGGTCTGGGTTGGTCATGAGACTTCCCACCTGGCACACACTGTTTCTTCTGTGTGGAGCACTTGCTGCCTTCCGGGAGAAGCAGAGAGAAGAAGCCTGTGTCACATCAGCAGGGAGGAAGCCGAGAGAGGAAGTCTGTGGCACGTCATCACATCAGCAGGGAGGAAGCAGAGAGGGGAAGACTGTGTCATATCATCACATCAGCAGGGGGGACATAGAGAGAAGTCTATGTCACATCATTTGTGGTGGTTTGATTCAGGTGTCTCCCATAAACTTATGTGTTCTGAATGATTAGGTGCCCAGTTGATGACAATTGGGGAACTGAATCCTCCTAGAGGTAGTGTATTTTGGGGGCAGGCTTATATGTTATCGCCAGCTTGCCCTTGCCAGTATTTGGCACACTCTCCTGTTGCTGTTATCCACCTGATGTTGGCAAGGAGGTGATGTCTACCCTCTGCTTATGCCATCATTTTCCCCTGCTCTCATGGAGCTTCCCCTCATGTCTGTAAACCAAAATAAACCCATTCCTCCCACAAGCTGCTCTTGGTCCGGTACATTCTACCAGCAATGTGAAGCTCACTGCAACATCATCATATCATCAGGGAGGAAGTAGAGAGGGGAAGTCTGTGTAATGTCATTACCCCAGCAAGGAGGAAGAAGAGGAAGTTTATGTCACATCATCACATCAGCTGGGAGGAAGGAGAGAGAGAGAGAGAGAGAGAGAGAGAGAGGGAGAGAGAGGGAGAGAGAGAATAGAAAGTGGGACCAGGCTAAAAATTCTTAAAGCCAACTCCCAGTGAAGCTTCCTCAGCAAAGCACCACACCCTCCACAGCCTTCGTGGACAGCACCACCAACTATGGATTACATATTCAAACCTGTGAATCTATGGGCGACGTTCACATTCAAACCACCACAATTACTGAGAATCTGATGGGATTTATCGAATGCAAGTAACTTGCATTGGGGAGAACAGGAAGCCAGAAGAGTTGACCTCTCCCAGCAGTCTTTACACTATGAATGAATTTCTCCAGCTAAATACCCCTGATCTCTTTTTCACAACAAACTGTGCACATCTGCTAATAAACCATCTCCATTTGAACCTGACCAGAGCTGATAAACATGAAATAAACTTGCTCTTCATTATATAGGCCTGTCTCACCCATGCCATCATTGTGAGCGGAGCTGAGCTATTTTGCATTTGAAATGGGAGAAAGTCTTGTTATGAACATATGTTCCATCTCAATACTCTTTTAAAAAGTGGGTTTCCTCTGATTTGGAAAGCAAGCTTGGTGGTAAAATCAGCATAGAACAGGATAAAATCTTATTTCCCTCCCTAAACAGAGGGGCACATCAAATGTATCCTGTTCCCTCCCTCAGCTTACTTTCTCAAAATCCCACCAAATCTTTTGAGTTGTTGAGAGAAAGAAGGGGGTTGGGAGGAAGGGCAGGGAGGGGTAGAGATTTCAATGGTATTTATTTATTTAAGCTCCTTGTTGGCTTCATTTAGGTTGTGTCACATGGACCAGGGAATGGTCAAGCACACACACATCTTACGCTTGCATGGGGTCTTATTTTGGAAAAAAAAGAGAGATTCTCAGAAAAATCAATGTGTACCTTTTTTACAGCCTCCTCAGTTTCATAGCATGATGAAATTTTATTTAAAATAGTGAAAGAGTGTTGTGTATCCCTGGGGATTCGAGTTCCAAGAAAAATACGATTTGTTTCCTGATCAAAATCTCAGAGATCGATTCAGGCAACAGCTGCTGGCTTTTTGTTTGTTTTGGTTCAAAGCTGCTGCAAGAAAACATCAAAAAGACTCCATCATTCAGATTAGAGAAACAACTTAACCTAGGTGACCTGAGAAAGGGAACAAGGCCCCAAGCAAGGTCTGACACTAAGACAAAGGTCCAAGCAAGGCCGTTCCAGCTTGGGCACCAGGGCCTTAGAGTTGGCTCGCCACTGGCTTCAGCATAGCATGAGACCAGGTAAGCAGAGCTTCTACAAGTACACGATCCTGGACCGTGGCTGGGACAGCCCGGCTGGTCACTTAACCAGTAAGGAGAAGCCTATAGACTAGAAGCTTGGAATCTTCACCAAGTTGCAATCGAAATAATTGAAAATTATTATTTTTTTTTGTTCACAGCCATGGGTTCCCCACTCCTTTTTGATTTGCAAATAAATAAATAAATAAATAAATATTAAAGTCTCTTCCTAGTCACATCCTCCTGTAACCCACCACACCTCAGATCTTCTCTTAGCCTTGTTCATTTTGCCTCCATGGATCATGCTAAAGATAGAATTCCCTTTGCATCTGTCTTCTTTCCTTGGAGTGGGCATTTGCGATACATACGTGTTATAGTGTGCATCAGTCTCTCACTCCTAGGCGGTATTTCTCTGTAGGTTCCAAAGTGGGTGCATTCACCCGTTCACTCCCTGAGGACATTTGGGGTGGTTCCAGTTTGGGATTATGATAAATCTCCTATAATCTTTTAGGTACCAAGTTCATCCGGATGGCTGGACAGATTCATTTCTTTTGGGTCCTTTCAGTTGAAATGGACATAACTTTGATTTATAGCACTGTGTTTTGTTTCTGGACACCTATGCAATCAGAGAGAAGTTTAGTGACTATAGCCAGAATGCTACAGCTCTATACCGGGTGACTTTTTCAAGGTCATGACCTGCACTTCTCAAGCTGACCCCCTCTGACTTACCCTTGGTGTTTGGGAGGCAAACATGGCAATCTCGTTAACACCAGGTGACCTAAAAGGTGATGGAATCTAGCTTCCCTGCACACAGCACCATCTTGAATACATGGAGGCACTGCCACTCACTAGCAAGTGAATGTGTTAAATGTTTAACAGAAAATACATTCAAGTAGTAAAGCATCTTTTTGTGGAGGATATTTGTTTTTGTCAGCAGTTTTTCTTTTTAATTTATTGATATTTTTATTCAAAATGTTGCACACATAGAGCCCTCTCCCCTGTCCCAATTCCACTGAGAGTCTTCTTCAGTGGGGTTATTGGTATTCATTGTGGTGGCCAAGAGGACGCAGTCAGTCTCTGCAGGGATGGAGGAAATAAAATCTTTATTCATAGATTAAAAACGAAAATTTTTTTTAAATGTTTTTTTTTTTAATTTTTAATTTATTTATTTGAGAGCGACAGACACAGAGAGAAAGACAGGTAGAGGGAGAGAGAGAGAATGGGTGCGCCAGGGCTTCCAGCCTCTGCAAACGAACTCCAGACGCGTGCACCCCCTTGTGCATCTGGCTAACGTGGGACCTGGGGAACCGAGCCTCGAACCGGGGTCCTTAGGCTTCACAGGCAAGCGCTTAACCGCTAAGCCATCTCTCCAGCCCAAAAACGAAAATTTTTAAAATGGCCAGCTGTGTCCATTGGATACAAACTTTAAGGTGGTGTGGAATGAGAACAGTTGGGAGAGGAGAATCAAAGTCACTCACATGAAAGTACAGACAAGAAACATATAGGCCTGTCAGGAGGAAGAATGAACGAAGAAGGGTTAAACACAGAGAAATTCAAAACATGAATCACATGCTAAGAAAGTGGTAAGTCAGGTCCAGATGAAAACACAATTGCATGCAGTTCAGAATCTGTAGCCGTATCTCATTTTCTAGGTCAAGGGAGACAACGATTTAAGAGAAATCAAAGAGGAAAAACGAGTAAGACTCTTGTGGCTGCTTGGTATTTTTCCAAAAGCAGTTTTAGTGTACAGATAGGAAATAGGCTTCACTAGAGTGTGAGAGGAGAATTGTATTTGGAGCAAAAGATAAACAGTCAAGGGTATTAGAGCAAAGTGTACAAGGGCTGAAGGTGCTGGAAAAAAGATTCAGCCAGTGCATGTCAGGTTTTCCTTCAGAAAATATTTGTATGTAATTTTAGTAACTTTTCATCACTATGACAAAATACCTGACATGACCGGATAAGTGAGACAGAGACTTACTGTGGATCATGCTTGTGGACTGTGTGTCTGATGAGGTAGAGCAGCTGATCACGTCCCCGAGCTGGCGCTAGCAAGCTTTCTCCTTTGCCTTTTATTCTATCTGAGTCCCAGCCTATTGGATGCTATTGCCTGTCGACAGGGCAGATGACCAACCCTCTAGTTTAGGAAATCCTCTATGGAAATGCCCTCACAGACATGTGCTTTATTAATCTGCTAGGCATCACTCAGTCTAATCAAGTGGGCCATCAAGATTAACTGTCACTCCCTACTCTCTTGCTGAAGTATCACAGATAGTGGGAGCAATGTGGTGCGTTTCCTGTAGAGATGGATGGCTTATTTGTCAAGCAAGGAGCATGTGGCACTGGCAAACCATCTTTGACAAAATCTAAAGCAGAGGGGAGAAGCTTCCAAGGTAGACGTTCCAGTGTGCTTCAGCAGGTTGAAATGTAACTGTTCAATACCAAAGCCAGCCCTCTTTGCTTTGGGACTTTGATTCTTGAAGGTGAGTCAGCTAATGCCAGAAGGAGCCAGCCTGCGTATGGTGCTGTTACATTCATAGATTATCACAGTGCATTAAGTATAAATGAGACACAGAACTAAAATTACATAGGACAAGAAGAGGAAATTAAATGGATCTTTTCACATCTGTCTATTGCACAATTCACACCCTTAAAATATTAAAATAAAAGCTATTTTAAAATGCAATTACATTTTTGTTTGCTTCTGTTCTCAGAAGGTTGGTGGCCAAGAGAAATGTTCATTCTTTCATTCTACAAAGCATATGGACTGCCCCTTTCACAGTGTAAAGCAACCAGTTGTCGCCATTTCTCTGACGCTGTTGCCCAGTTGGGGATGGAAAAGATGCTTCGTGCCAACACCTTGGAGCCTCGTTGTGTGTTCCTAGCAGCATTCACATCACCTGGAAGTTTTATCCCAGGGCAGAAAGTGCCTAAGAGATTCATGTGTGGATGAAGATTGAATAGCATCAGAAAGTGCTTCAGGTTATGGAAGAACTTCTGATTTGTATTTTATGTCCTGCCCACACCCTACTAAAATATATTATAGTACTCAACAATGCCATCCTTGACCTGACAGCTTTGGGCGTTGGGTACCTTGCAGATGCACTGCTGCTAAGATTCTGGTCATGGTAAACGGCCTTTGTTGGCAGAACAAGAGCTTCCATCATGGTCTCTTTTAATACAAGCACCTGTTATTCCTGAAGTGTATAGGTGGCTGTGGCCCATAATACTATCCTAGTGCCTGTTAATTTGCATTCTCCCAAGAGCTGTGGGAGCTGCATTTTCTGAAGAGAATTATATTGTACTCAGAAACCATATTTTCAGCTATGTACCATGTCTTAACTTTTACACCATCTCAAAAACTAATTTAAATGCCCTCCCTCTTTTGTTGCCTTCCTACTTTTTTCTTCAATATGAAGGCTTTAGCTCTTGGGAACTAAGCTCAGGGCTGGGGAGATAGCTTAGTCAGTGAAGTACCATACTTGGTATACAAGTATGAGACCCTGTGCCTTTGGTCTGCAGAATTCAAATTTACTCTGTTTCTGAGGTGTGGGGAGATGGTTGGTTTTTCAAGGTAGGAGCTCGCTCTAGCCCAGGCTGACCTGGAATTCACTATGTACTCTCAGGGTGGCCTCGAGCTCACTGCCATCCTCCTACCTCTGCCTCCTGAGTGCTGGGATTAAAGGCGTGCGCCACCACACAGGGCCAGAACTCACATTTTAAAATCTGGGGTGGTGGCTCTTGCCTGTGATCCCAGTGCTGAAGAGACAGAGAGAGGTGGATCCCTGGAGCTTGTTGACTACTTATTCTAAGGTACTTGGTGAATTCTAGGCCAATGAGAGACCCTGTTTCTAAAAAGAAGTGCACAGCACCTGAATACAAAGGGCAGTTCTACAGTGCTCTTGAGTGTGAGCTGAGGTGTTGTAGGCACTCATGACTCCATGGTCACCTCTGGTGTCAACAATGCATGCACATACATGTGTATACACCACACACACATATGCACACGCACACATGCGCACACACACCCAAAATACTACACAAGGTAACACTACCCAGTTTCCTTACTCTATTTTTTTCAGTACCACAAACTTCACCAGCAATCAGCAGGGAAATATAGATTTTGTTATTTGCTCAATCCAAACAGCAAAACTTGCTGTGGCAGTTGAAGGGTAGAAACCAGGTTTGCTGACTGAGAAGAGTGAATATTGACTATCCCAATGTTGGAGAATGATAGGTGTGGGTTATGTGGAGCTTCTTCTTAGAGGATTGCAAAGCCATGTCATTTGGCTTCTTCTCTGGGCTTTATGTGATGCTCCCTGTCTCCATGTAGAAAGCCTTGATATGAAATTAGCCTCTTTGAACTCAAAAATGGAAGTCAAAGTAGAGAGCTCTAAGAGACTGTCTCTTAGCAATTTATACTCCAGGTCCTTTGGCAAAAAGCTCACCAATTACGTAGTGATATTGATTGATCAAGGAAACAATGCTTTACTGTTAAGACCGAAGATATTTTTTCCTCCACAGTAGGTTTTATATTCCATATTAAATATATTATCTTTGATTTTGGCCATAATAAGACAGGCACAAAAGAATTAGCTTCAAACTTTATGGTTGTTGCATATTAGTCTTTTTTTTTTTGAGGCAAGCCCAATGCACTGGCCTTTGATTTTTTTTTTTTTTAATGTGTGTATGTGTGTGTGAGAGATAGAGAAAGAGAAAGAGAAAGAGAGAGAATGGGCATGTCAGGGCCTCCAGCCACTGCAATCAAACTCCAGACATATGCACCCCCTTGTCTGTATGTGTGACATTGCATGCTTGTGCCACTGTGTATCTGGCTTATGTGGAACCTGGAGCTAAGCCATTTCTCCAGCCCTGGTCTGATATTTTTACGAGGTAGGCATGTGTAGCCTTAGACTTGGAGCTGAAAAATCCAAGACATAGCCTGGAAACTCTTTGGAAGAGACACAATGACATGAATCTACTTGGGACTCTCCCACCCCCAAAGTTGTGATGTTCCTGCTTATACTGGTATGCCTTTTCTCTCTGAAGGAAATTTTGACTTAGAATGCTAATAGTTAAGAATGATTTTGGGGCTGGGAAGATGGCTTAGTGGTTAAGCACTTGCCTATGAAGCCTAAGGACCCTGGTTCGAGACTCGACTCCCCAGGACCCACGTTAGCCAGATGCACAAGGGGACGCATGCGTCTGGAGTTCGTTTGCAGTGGCTGGAGGCCCTGGCGTGCCCATTCTCTCTCCCTCTCTCTATCTGCGTCTTTCTGTCCCTCTCTGTCTCTCTCAAATAAATAAACAAAAATAACAAAAAAAATTTTTTTTTAAGAATTATTTTATAGTTTTTTTTTCCTTTGTTTTTTTGAGGTAGGGTCTCACTCTGGCCTAGGCTGACCTGGAATTCACTATGGAGTCTTAGGGTGGCCTTGAACTCATGGTGATCCTCCTACCTCTGCCTCCCAAGTGCTGGGATTAAAGGCATGCGCCACCACACCCGGCTAATTTTATAGTTTTAAAGGAATAGTTTTTGAGACATCTTTAATTCCTTGCATGTATTACTTTACATAGACTAATCAATTGATACTCTAGCAACAAACTGTTTTCTCCAGTAATGAAAGCAGTTTTACATAAAAGTAATGTAAGTAAGCATTTATGTATTTTGTAAAGTAACTTTATTTGAAAGCATAATGTCATATTTAGGGGACACATTATTAACAATTCAGACTTTACACTAATTGATATTAGTAATGAATCAAATATGCTATTCTTACTATGAGGTATTATATCTCTATAGTGTTATTTTTATTTTATTTATTTAAGAGCAACAGAGAGGGGGGAATGGGCATGCAAACTCCAGACGTGTGCACCCCTTGTGCATCTGGCTTATGTGGGTCTTGGGGAATCGAGCCTTGTACCATGGTCCTGAGGCTTCACAGGCAAGTGCTTAACCACTAAGCCATCTCTCCAGCCCTCTATAGTGTTTTGAGCAAATCTACTTTGAAAAAATTTGCATAATTGCTCTTGGACAAGGTTGTTTAGTATGTTCACTAGGGTGCTTTAACATTTGCTTTGAAAATTTCACAATGTAAATACTTTAGGTTGTGTTGATATCACGAATACACAGGTCAGAGCTTCTTGAACTTTTTCTACTCCCAGTCCTTTTTCACTAGAGAAACCTTTATGCAGACCCAAGTGTATAAGTATCTAAAATGAGCATACAAATCAAACATTTCCCAATAAAAATTTTAATAAGTTTATTTAAAAATATGTCTTTGGTATGGTCATGGTGGCCTTCATGCTACTGGGACAAAATGCCCAACCAAAAGCATCTGCTGGGGGAAAGGGTTTAGTTTGGCTTACATTTTTATGGGGGAGCTTTATGATGGTGGGAGAAGATGGTAAAGCAGAGGCTGGACCTCACAGTCTTGCCACACAGCAAGCGGAACATAGCAGCAGCTGAGCTGGCACTGGCAAACTGGGGGCTAATAAGCCTTAAGGTTACCCCCACCCATGACACGTCTCCTCTAGTGAGGTTCCATTTCCCAAATTGCTACCAGGTAGGGAGGGACCAAGCATTCAGAATACGTTTATAGGGAATATCTGATAACAACCACTGCAAGTTTACATATAATTTTACTATGATGACTTATGTATTATGTGTGTACAAATTTGCATACTAATGAGATAGATGTCTTTGCTTGCTGTGTCTAACAAAATCCAAAAGTATACTAATTTGATACTTATGTGGTGGGGAATACCGCTAGGAAAATACTGTCTTTGTTTTCCATAATTAAACCATTATGTTTTGTAAAAATTATTTTATGTATTCATTTGCAAGCAGAGAGGAGAGACAGACTGAAAGAATGATTGCTTCAGGGTCTCCAGCCACCACAAATGAACTCCAGATGCAGGCACCACTGCATTTGGCTTTATGTGGGTACTGGGGAATTGAATTCAGGTTGTTAGGCTTTGCAGGCAAGTGCCTTAACTGCTGAGCTGTCTCTCCAGCCTCTGTTACGTTTCTATTACAGTTGAAACCTCTGTGTATAGAGACAAACATTGCAGTTCATAACCTACAGTTGTCTTGCATCTGAGCTGAGGTGTTTTGGGAACCCATGACTCCACTGCATGAGTGATAACATGTATGGCAAAGTGTATTCCATGTGTTCTGTAGTGAGTTCATGTCGTGCAAACACAGGCAACTAGCGTCAGAAATGGCTTGGATTCATTTTGCACTGATTTTTGAGTCCAGAGACCTTTCTTGTTGGCAAAATTTTCTTAAGTCTCACATTCAGTTACATAACCCCCCATGGGTCTGGGACTTATTGTTTAAGAAGCATTGATGCAGAAAACTGATTTGGTATGAAGACATTTGGATTTGTGCTGAAAAGTTTGAAAAATATAAACCAAGTTTAAAATTACACAAAGTGGCATGTTGTGTCCTTTTTTTTTTTTTTTTGAGATTAGGTGTTAGTGTCTAATCGCTATTTGCTCATGTGTTTACAGTCCAATAATTTCATTTGCTATTGTGCCAGTAAGAATGAAGACATACTACCCTGGCAAATATAAGCTGGTCTTCTAGGTGGTTGAGACGTGTGCTTCTGAAGTTTGAAGTATTACTGTGCAGTGCTAACATTTCAAAGGGAGTCAAGCACAAGTGAAATCCCAGTGCTTTGCAGGCAGAGGCAGGAGGATCAGGAGTTCAAGGGCAACCTGGGCTATAAGAGACCCTGTCTCTAAATAATAATAATAATAATCGCAGAAACCTTCCTTCAGGATGGGTTAATGTTTTGCACGTGTACTGGACAAAGGAAAGCACTTAACAGTGTCCGCTGCTCCACTGTTCCTGCATCCAGGCAGAAGGTCATAGGAGACTGAACTTCACAGTAGGAGAAAGAAGTGTATACTGATGTGCCCTCTCCAAAATGAACCCCCTTGGGTCACATAAATGGCCTCACATCAAGGGAAAAGGGTTAGAAGGCATTCCGAATGAAAGGGCCCAGGTGATGAATCCGCCCTTGCAGCAAGGATGCTCACAGCCTGTCATCTCCACGGGAGCAGCTGCAGCAGGACGCCTTTTCTGAGGTCACTTTGTAAAGATCTAAGATCCTAGTCTGTCTCAACATCAAAACAGAGTATGCTAATTCTACGTCGCCTGTATTTGAGAGAATACATACATGCGGTGTAACGTTGTGCCTTCAGAGGGAGAGCATTGAAGTTGAAGGAGTTGGTGTTTGATTGGCCAAGAGAGGTCAATTTCAATATCCCACCCAGAGGTCTTGAGGACATCAAGGGAACTTTTTATAATGTTCAACCTCAAGTCCAGAGACGTTAATCATTATTAAATTGTAGGCTCCAGTTATCTTCTAAGAATGAAGTATGAAAAATCTGAGCTCATTTCATATGCAATCCAACGAATTAATTTATAACATATAAATTATAATGCCTTCAAATTTTTGCCTTTCATTTAGAGCCATTTCTTTGTTTTGTTTTATTGAAACAGGATCTCATGCAGCCCAGGCTGGTGTTGGACTTCTGATCTTCCTGCCTTCTCCTCCTAAGTACTGGGATTGTAGGCACATGCCACCAAGCCCAATAGGAAACAACCTAAGTGCCAGCTAAGCAGTTATAGAAAACTGAAAATCTGATACAAACAAGGGGACTTTTATCTATATTTAATTATGGAAGCTACTTTTTTTTCTGAGAATTTAAAATAGATTTCTCCCTACTTGATAGAGGTCATAAGTATTCATAGATCAACAATTTCAGGAAAGCTAGGTATGGTGATGCACACCTTTAATCCCAACACTTGGTCGGGAAGTAGAGGTAGGAGGATCCCTGTGAGTTTAAGGCCAGTCTGGAAACTGCATAGTGAATTCCAGGATAGCCTGGGCTAGAGCAAGACGCTACCTCAAAAAAAAAAAAAAAAAAAGAATCTCAAGAAATGCCTTCACGTTGTTTCCTGTCACTTCCCTTTCCTGTCCCCAACCCTCCCACACTGATGGGATTTTGAGGACACAGTTTAGACAGCAGAAGTCCAGAAATACAAGGATTCGTTGATGAAACTACATATCCACATTTGTCTAGGGACAATAAGCCTCTTATATGTATAGAACTTACTTAAAAGTTATTATGCTTTTGGGGCTGGAGAGATGGCTTAGCGGTTAAGCACTTGCTTATGAAGCCTAAGGACCCCAGTTCGAGGCTCGATTCCCCAGGACCCACATAAGCCAGATGCACAAGGGGGCGCACGTGTCTGGAGTTCGTTTGCAGTGGCTAGAGGCCCTGGCACACCCATTCTCTCCCTCTCTCTCTCTCTCTCTCTCTTTCTCTCTCTCTCTCTCTCTATCTGCCTCTTTCTCTGTCTGTAGCTCATAAATAAAAATAAAAAAATTATTATACTTTTTAACTTGTAGCATATAAAGCATTATCATGGTGCCAAGTATGATATAGATACAATTAGTTAACCATTTTATATTTTTCATTTTTATTTTGTGTGTGTGAGAGAGAAACGAATGAATAGTCACATCTGGGCCTCTTGCCACTGCAAATGAAGTCCAGATACATGTGCATCTGGCTTTATGTGGGTACTGGTAAATTGAACCAGGCGGGCTTTGCAGGCAAGCACCTTTAAATATTTGGGATCTGTGTGCGTGTGTGTCATTTCATGTTGTGCTTGTGTGCACATGTTGTATGTACATATGTGTGCTGATGTGTGCACCCCATGTGCGTGCAGATAGAATGTTGAGTGTCGCCCTCTATTGCTTTCCGCCTTGTTTCTTTGAGACATGCTCTCTCACTGAACCTGGAGCTGACAGTTTTGGTCAGACCGACTGACCTGTGAGGCTGTGATTCTCTGGTCTCTGCTCCCCATAGAACTGGGGTAACATACATGTATGGCCATGGCTAGACTTTTATGTAAGTGTTGGGGGGATTGAACCTAGTCAGTCTCAGACCCTCAAGACCTCATAGTTACGTGGCAAGTTTTCTTACCTGCATCCTTACCTCTAGGTGACTTTCCTTTTTTAAGAAAAAAATATTTACTTATTTGAGAGTGAGAAAGAGGCAGATAGATAAGAGATAGATAGATAGATAGATAGATAGATAGATAGATAGATAGAGATAGAGAGAGAGAGAGAGAGAGAGAGAATGGGTGCTCTAGGGCCTGTAGCCCCTGAAAATGAACTTCAGATACATGTGCCACTTGGTGCAACTGGCTTACATGGGTACTGGGAAATCAAACCAGGGTCCTTAGGCTTTGCAGGAAAGTGCCTTAACTGCTAAGCCATCTCCCCAGCTTTAGGTGCCATTTTTTCTTTAAAAACAAACCATTTCTCCAGCCCCAGCTGTTTTATTTTTAAATCTCTTCTACTCGTTGAATTAATGTATTTGATAAAGTTTGAATGAGATATGTTTTGTAGCTCAATGTGTGTGCACCTTAACTGTCATGGCTGTGTAGCTCAATAGCAAAGTATTTACCAAAAAAAAAAATAATATAGTATAATATATCATATATAATTATGAAAAATCATGTGACAAGGCATTAATCTAAAGATGATGCTTTTCTTCATTGTTTTATTATTTTCCTAAGACTAAGGAAGAAAGATTTTAAAGAATTTAAGGTAATATTTATTTAATATTATTTTAAATCATTTAATATAGACATTTTAATTTATAAAAATGATTTAAAGAAGAAAAATGTTTCCAATATATACAGAGCATTGTGGTTGTCTAGAAAATATTATCTTAGGAAATTAAAAGGATATCCCTATCCAGGCCAGCATTTGAGAGGCTGAGGTAGGAGGAGTTTTGTGAGGTTAAGTTCAGCCTGGGTTATAGAGCAAGCTTTAGATCAATCTGGATTATAGCGAAAATCTGCTTCAGAAAAAAAGACAATCATTCATTTAGGGTTTCTGATTGCATAGACATTGAATTCTTAACATCTAACAATTTTCTTCATTGAAAAGATTCAAGAATCACTGTAAATTTATATTGAGTTCACTTTTGATAACATAAGATGGTAAATCGTTTACTTTTCTTCTGTGTCTTATTAATTTTTAAAGAAAATACTTGTAGATTCTTATTATTTATCACAATACATCTTTAAGCTGATTTCTTATGGTAAAAAATCTCATAAACAACTGGAAGCTATTTGAATGTTGAGCAGGGAATAAAACAAAATACTAAATATATTTGAATAAATGAAGCTGAGATACATGGTAAATATTATAAATAATGATTTTGAATAGAAAGGCAAATCTCAAAATAGTATTATTATGACTCTATACATATTGGCATTGTAACAGCATCATGTATGACCTCTTTTCCAGGAGCTGTAGAATAGCATGGTAGGATAGCTTATAGAGAGGATGGAAGTAAGTGTTGAATAGAAATTTGACTGGGGAATTCAGCTATACATGCACTGTCTTGTTACTTAAAATAATTTAAAGGGAATGTAAAACGTTAGAATTTGATAGCATTGAAAGAATTATACTTGGGTATGTGATTCACTGTCAATTATATCTAATACATTGCTTAATAAAAAGAAATTAATTCAAAATTTAAAAAAAAACTTAGGAAGTATTTATATAATTTGTCTTACAAATATAACTGTTGAGAGTTTAGCATAAAGAAATAATACTTTAAGGAAAGGATATTTATGGTCTGAGCCTATTAAAAGTAAAAGCTTTCATAAACTCAATATAGTTTTGAGAAAAGAGAGGAGAGGTTTAAATAAAACATGGATGCTGGGCTGGAGGAATGGATGAGCAGTTCAAGTCCCAGTACCCTCATGAAGCGAGATGCACAAGGCAGCTCATGTATCTGGAGTTCATTGGTAGGGCGAGGCACGAGGCCCTGGTACTCGCATCTTCCCTCTCTCTTTCTGTCTCCCTCAAAAAAAAAAATCTGAAATCCATATGCTGTAAGGAAACTTTCCATTCCATTTTGAGATTTGGTTCCTTGGTGGAAGTAGGTAGCATTTATTTAATTCAGATACACTTTTGTGAGTAATGGAATATGCTATAAAAATTAATTTCCTAATGATTCATTTAGCATAATATTTACATGTTTAAGCTTGTGAATATTTATGAGTCATTAAAATTGTCTTTTGAAAAAAGATGTTGTAAACAGCACATGCAAAGTTATCTGAACAAATTCTCTCTAAAGTAAAATCTCAACTGTATATGAAGAATGCTTAGAAACTTAATCAGCCTGCTGGACTACGTGTTATTCCTAGGTGCTCCATACCCACCCCCAAACACACCACACACTCATACACATGCCAAAAAAAAGTGTACTTTCAGATTTAAGAAGCTACAAAAATATCACAATATTTGTCTCCGAATTGTATGGTTAAGGATAAAGGTGTCTCTTTTTCCTTTTTGGCATCTTCCTCCCATTCCCCACACTTCTCCTTAGATTTTTATTCTCCTTTTCCTGTCCCCTTTCTCCTTTCTTGTGTTTTTTTCTAATATTTACGTCGAATATGTAGCAATTTTAAAACAAGAAGCATATGGTTAAAGGTTTCCTTTAAGGAGTCATTTCCTACATATGGGAAATGAACTGATACTCATCAGGAACGTGCCCATCGCCCATGCCAAGATCAGAACACAAGCTGTGTGCATACACTCCAGGAACGTGCCCATCGCGCGCCAAGATCAGAACACGAGCTGTGTACATACACTCCAGGAACGTGCCCAAGATCAGAACACGAGCTGTGTACATACACTCCAGGAACGTGCCCATCGCGCGTGCCAAGATCAGAACACGAGTTGTGTGCATACACTCCAGGAACGTGCCCATCACGCGCGCCAAGATCAGAACACGAGTTGTGTGCATACACTCCAGGAACGTGCCCATCACGCGCGCCAAGATCAGAACACGAGTCGTGTGAATACACTCCAGGAACGTGCCCATCGCGCGCCAAGATCAGAACACGAGCTGTGTGCATACACTCCAGGAACGTGCCCATCGCGCCGCCAAGATCAGAACACAAGTTGTGTGCCTACACTCCAGGAACGTGCCCATCACGCGCCAAGATCAGAACATGAGCTGTGTGCATACACTCCAGGAACGTGCCCATCGCGCGCCAAGATCAGAACACGAGCTGTGTACATACACTCCAGGAACGTGCCCATCGGGCGCCAAGAGCAGAACACGAGTTGTGTGCATACACTCCAGGAACGCGCGCCAAGATCAGAACACGAGTCGTGTGAATACACTCCAGGAACGTGCCCATCGCGCGCCAAGATCAGAACACGAGCTGTGTGCATACACTCCAGGAACGTGCCCATCGCGCCGCCAAGATCAGAACACAAGTTGTGTGCCTACACTCCAGGAACGTGCCCATCACGCGCCAAGATCAGAACATGAGCTGTGTGCATACACTCCAGGAACGTGCCCATCGCGCGCCAAGATCAGAACACGAGCTGTGTACATACACTCCAGGAACGTGCCCATCGGGCGCCAAGAGCAGAACACGAGTTGTGTGCATACACTCCAGGAACGTGCCCATCACGCGCCAAGATCAGAACATGAGCTGTGTGCATACACTCCAGGAACGTGCCCATCGGGCGCCAAGAGCAGAACACGAGTTGTGTGCATACACTCCAGGAACGTGCCCATCGCGTGTGCCAAAATCAGAACACGAGTTGTGTACCTACACTTCTTTGGCAATACGTAGTTTTCATTTTAGGGACAGAATGTCCTCGTAAAGGAGCTCACGGTATCCCAACAATCGTGGTTTCGGGATGCTGGCTCGGTAATAGTTATCTCAGTTTTCCTAAGGCATAATGGTCCTATGTGTAATTAGGAGAAAGTCACTTTGAGATACCATGTCCTGAACAGAAGGGCTTTACCTCTGCACAGGCCGCTGTCACCGCAGGAAAGAGGCTTTGATGTGGTGCCCTGTACTTGCGCTGAGCGTTGGGTCCAGCCCCCCTTGGTGGGGCCGGATGTGTCCAGCTGTTAGCGCTTGCCCAGGGTTGCTGTGTGTGCAGCCACAGGAGGGCAGATAGCAGAACACACGGGTCAGCAAAGGAACCGCCTGTCCACGTGAAAGAGGTGTGGGGTTATCGGGAAGCCAGGCAGGGCCCCTGGGTGAGATGCTAGTGGGAATCCACGGGAAAAGACTCTTTGGAGGAGTGAGGGGGGTGCTGCCTAGGGATTTGTGTTCTCCTGCAAGGTTTGTGAACACTTACCCTACTTTAAAAGGACAGAGATGTCAACCAAGTAAACTGTTTTTCAAGGTTCTTTTCTAATCTTAAAGTTCATCATAGAAAGCAAATAGCATACAGTGCTTTTTACTGCTTTAATGAGAACTTTCTGCCTTGTGGATTTTCATGAAACAAATTGAATACTGGACAGTTTTTTTTTTTTTTTTTTTTGGCTTCTGGATAGGGTCTCACTCTAGCCCAAGCTGACCTGGAATTCACTGTGGAGTCTCAGGGTGGCCTCGAACTCACAGCAATCCTCCTACCTCTGCCTCCCAAGTGCTAGGATTAAAGGCGTGCACCACCACGCCCAGCGTGACTTATTTTTAATATTTTATTTATGTGTTTGAGAGAGAGAGAGAGGTAAGGAGAGAGAGAGAGAGGGAGAAAGAATGGGCACACCAGGGCCTCTAGCCACTTCAAATAACCTCCAGATACAATGTGCCACCTTGTGCATTTGGCTTACGTGGGTACTGGAGAATCAAGTCTGGGCCCTTAGCCTTTGCAGGTCAATGCCTTAACAACTAAGGCATCTTTCAGCCCCATTTACTTGTTATTATGTTACAATATTTTAAACCAGATGGGATGATTCTTCAGTGGTCTCCTTCTTCATTCTGTCTCAGTCTAATTGGTGAAGGGCAGTGAGGATTATTTGATTCTACCACTGTAGAACTGTCTGAGTGATGAGAATCCCACGCTCAAGACAGCCAGTCCTGAATCATTCTACAATGAGTAGCCAATTTTGGATCTCAGATTGGACAAAGTATTCCTATCATCCTTACTTACTCTTGGTAACAAAATTGGAAGTCATTAAATATTGGTTTGTCAGGTATAGAATTCAACTATTGGGCTGGGGATGTGGTAGAGTGACTGGCATGTATCCCTAGACTACAAATTTCTCACTTTTTGTAAAGTAGTTGTCAAGTTTCTGACAAGTATTGCAGCCACACCATCAATAGTACAACTTTAGGGGCTGGAGAGATGGCTTAGCGGTTAAGGCACTTACCTGCAAAACCAAAGAACCCAGGTTCATTTCCCCAGGACTCAGGTAAGCCAGACGCACAAGGTGGCACATGCATCTGGAGTTTGTTTGCAGCAGCTGGAGGCCCTGGCACATCAATTCCCTCTTTCTCTATCTGCCTCTCTCTCTCTCTTTCTCTCTCTCTAACAAATAAATAAAAGTTTAAAAATTAAAAAAAAATGCAACTATAATAAATCCAGTGAGGACTTGGGAAACTATTGTATTGATATGAGCAAACACATATTGGCAAATGAAATGGTGTTATCTTTTGGTAAAAAAGTGATGTTTTTCAAAGTAGTAAGGTTTCAAAGACTATTTCAGAAAGCTGGGCATGTTTACAAAAGCTAAGTAGCTCAGTAACATAAGGCAACTTAATATTTTCCAACATCTTTATATTTGTGGAAACCAAATTAAAATGAGACTTCTTGTAACAACTTATGGTTTTTAATGAAATGTTCTTTGTGTAAGTATGTTGAAGATACATATTTAATGACAGTCAAGTCAAGTTAATTCAGGAATAATGGGATGAAGGAAAAAAAATCACTCTTAACTGCAGTGTTCGAAAATAAACACAGCAGAAATTTTTTTGTGATACCTTATTTAATAATACCCAAATTATTTAAAAATATATCTTATACATAATTATACACATAATTTTAATTATGTAAATATGACTTATGAATAATTTTAATTAAATATGTGTATATTTTAAAATATTTTATTTTTAAAAATAAAGGTATAGAGAGCTTACCATATGCAGAACCTGTCCTAAGCATCTACTACACCAATGGGACAAAATTTATGCTTCACAAAAGCCCTATGAGATAGGTACCATATTTATTACCGTTTTATAGATGAGGAAACTGAACATTAAAACCATGAAATAACTTTCCAAAACTCACACTTATAGTTATTAAATAGCTAAAATTTGGCTCAACTTTTTATTTTTAAGTAGTTAATATTATAAAGCATACATAATTTAAAAAATCCAAGCATGCATTAAAATAGCTGGATTTTCCTTCTTCAAAATCTACTGTGTCGGGCTGGAGAGATGGCTTAGCGGTTAAGTGCTTGCCTGTGAAGCCTAAGGACCCCGGTTCGAGGCTCGGTTCCCCAGGTCCCACGTTAGCCAGATGCACAAGGGGGCGCACGTGTCTGGAGTTCGTTTGCTGAGGCTGGAAGCCCTGGCGCACCCATTCTGTCTCTCTCCCTCTATCTGTCTTTCTCTCTGTGTCTGTCTCTCTCAAATAAATAAATAAATTTTAAAAAAAATCTACCGTGTCTATTGCAATTGTCAAAAGAAAGGATACTTAAGAAGTAAGGGAGGTCGGGACATGATTTTGCATCCTGGTACTGAGTGAGACATGAATCTTGGTGGAGAGGGGAGGGAGTTAAGAGCAGATGGCTTGATTTGGGTTTTTATTTTTCCTCCTTCTTATCTTATGCTACTGAGGAAGGAACGGAAGACTCGGGATAGGAGTCCCCCAAAATGAAAGTTTTCTATTCCTTCTGTTTTTTCAAGACACGGTATTGCTATAGCCAGGCTGACCTGGAATTCACTGTGTAGTATCAGGGTGGTCTAGAAGTCACAGATATCTTCCTACATCTGCCTCTTGAGTGCTGGGATTAAATACATGCACCACCATGGCTTGGCAGCTATTAAGATTTTAAATATGTGGCAAAGGGCTCAGGCAGAAGAGGAAGAAAGTCTTGAGCATTTTAGAGAATAGAAAGACCATAATGATCCACGGTGTTGGTCAGTGCGGAACACTCTGCCTGAGAATCCCACACCCCTGTCCCAATGTCCTGAGAGTGGAAAGGTGTTTAGATATTTTGAAATGTCCATAAATAATAAATAGCGGGTTTCACAGGTCAATGTTTATATCTTGGTTTTCAGAAAATTAAACATATAAAAAAAACCCCACAATTTCTCAGTGTTTTTCAAGGGCTATATATAGATTATTTTAAAGTAAAAATGTGCTCGTCTGCATTTAAAATACAACTCGATAAAAGTAGTTGATTCCAGCTGCAGAGATGGCTCAGTCCGTAAAGTACCTGATGCACACAAGCGTGAGGACCCGAGTTTGGACCCAGCACCTAATACACACATGCCAAACATGGTGATGTGTGACTGGGATACCAGAGCGGGCCAGGTCGAGACAGGAGGATTCCCAGGGGGAGCAGACTGCATAGAATAAACAAACCAATGAGCTCCAGATTAAATGAGAGAACCTGTCTCATCCTTTTTTTCTTTTTAATTTCTTTTAAAGATAGAGAGTAGTTGAGGACGACATCCTATGTTGACTTCTGGTATCCACACATGTGTGCACACAGCTGCATCCACACTCATGTGAACATGAATACACACACACACACACACACACACATACACACACACTATGTAAAACTTGAAAGGGAGGGTTACCCCCTCAGTGTGAAAAGATACACTGTTTTTAGGAGGTACTCTGGCCAATTAGTGTCTGTCCAGGTTGTGGCACAAAGATATGTACCAAATGCTGACCTAAGACAGAGTATGTTTGTTGCAGAAATGCATATCTCTGCATATCACCAGGGTATATGGATAAAGTGTTTTCTGAAACGTGAATTCTTAAATTATCTTAGAAATGAATGTGTCTCCTGCACATCTGGATTTTCTTTACCTCGGTGATGGAAAGGCAAATACTATGCCTCTGAACAGGGCCTCTCCTTATTCCATCCAGTCGCTATTAAGACTTTCATTAAGAGCTGGAGAGATCACTTAAGGCGCTTGCCTGCAAAGTCAAAGGACCAGGTTCAATTTTTGTGCCAGATGCACAAGTTGGCACATGCGTCTGGAGTTCTTTTGCAGCAGCTGAAAGTCCTGAGGTGCCCATTCTCTCTCTCTCTCCCTATCTATTATCTATCTCTCTATCTATCTGTCTGTCTGTCTGTCTATCTATCTATCTATCTATCTGCCTCTCTCTCTCAAATAAATAAAAAAAAAAGAATAAAAGAATTGCTTCTTAAGAAAGAGTTTCATTAAATACTCATTAAACTTTCTCGTTCTCCATGCTTTATCTCTTTTGCATAGTTTCTTTCTCTGAGACTTCATGATAAATACTGGGTCACTTCTTATGGTCCACCATTCCATTTAATAATTCTGTCTAAATCTGTGTCTTTAGGGTTCATTGCACTCAGTTTTTGCATTTCAGTTTTAACTTAAAAAATATATTGATACTTTGTGATGTCTGTTATTACTTAGGTGCTACCTAAAGGCAAAAAGAGAAAATTTGTTAATTTTATAATGGAGTGCAATCCATTTTCTCTGGAAACTTTTCTACAGATTATTTATGAAATGACTTTAGATGTAAGAAATGATAGAATCTGGCAGGTCCAGATGGGATGTGGAGATCAGTGTGTTTCTGATACATTCTGAATTAAATTATTCAGTGTTTCTAGTTTAATAATTACGTTTTTCTAAAGACTCCCTTTTATCTCCTCTTTCTTATCTCCTAATGCTTGCCTATTTTCACATGTCATTTTATGTTAAGCATTCCATAGCTGTTTTTCAATTTCATATATGAAACCCTTGTCTAACGAGTGTTTACTTTTAAAAATATTTCATATATCTACGTATTTATAAGAGAGGGAAGGAAAGAGAGGAAGAGAATATGGATGCACTGCAAATGAACTCCAGATGCCTGCACCACCATGTACATCTGGCTTACATGGGTCCTGGGGAATTGAACCTGGGTCCTTTGGCATTGCCGGCAAGCACCTTAACAACTAAGCAATCGCTCCATCCCTAATTTTTTGGTTTGTTTGTGTAATATGTGTGGTGAGCATATTGGGTGGGCATGCGTGTGTCCTCAGGGTGAAGTGTTGAGTGTCCTCTATGGCTCTTTTGACTTGTACAGCATGCTGTGGATTTTTTAAATCTCTGTGTTACTCTCCATAACTGCACTTGGTAGCCGTTTCTCTCGTCTTATGCATGACTGATATTTTCAAGTTTGCTATGTGCACCCACCTCCTCCTTCGATGATATTAACACCTAACACAGTTCAAAGCTGTGCTTTGCTCACATTTCTCGTATTGGAGCGTCTTGTTTATTAGATTTACGGGTCTGCGCCAAGCCTCTCCTGGGCCACTTATCTGAAGAGAGAGGGTTGCTGCTCCACTCCTTCCTTTCAGTGTGCCGACCTTATAAGAAGTACTCAGGGGGTATATGTCTTGAAATTCAGCTTTGCTCTTTTAAAAATCCAATATCTGGTGGGCTCAAGCCCTGATGAAGTCATGCAGCATTTTTTGAAACAAAGTGTTATGGTTTAAATCGTCCTGCAGGAGAGATGTCAGGTTTGCATTTCTAGAGTTCCCCAGCTTCCTTACTGCTCATGCATTCTCCCCTCCAATGCTCCAACATCTGACTTTTTGAATTTATCCCAAGGAAATAGTCTAATAGCAATTACAGTACGATTTAAAAAATTCGCAAAATAATGAATAATGGGCTGGAGAGATGGCTTAATGGTTAAAGGCTCTTACTTGCAAAGTCTGATGGTTCAGGTTCAATTGCCCAGTGCCCACAAATGCCCAACACAAAGTGGCGCATGTGTCTGGAGTTCATATGCAACAGCAAGAGGCCCTGGGGCACCATTCATTTCTTTCTCAAGGAAATAAATTTAAAAAAAATTTAATGATGAATATCATAGCATTTTCTATGATAGAAAAATGTGAAGACTGCTGAATTGACTGACACATTATTCAATTATGAGGCAACAACTTAATGAAGTATTATATAAGCATTGAGATCGATGGTGCCATTGAAACCAAGGGGGGGGGTTGATGAGTCTAGTTTACATGAACATGTGTATGCATGCTCATATGTATGTGGGCACATGTGTATGTGGAGGCAAGAAAATTGGCATTTTTCAGGAATGCCATCTACCTCCTTTGGAGACAGGTTCTCTCATTGATTCTGCTAGGCAGGCTAGACAATGCACAGAAGGGTTCTTCCTGTCTCCAGCTCCCCAGTGCTAAGGTTTTAGCCATGCATCAAGATCCTCAGCATTTCCATGTGGGCCCTGGAGTCAAATTCAGATCCTCATGTTTGCAAGGCAGGCCTTTCACTCACTGAGCTATCGCCACAGCCCCCCCTGAGGACACATTTTGATATATGCTAAGCAAACCAAACAGATGGTGGAATGGAATGTACCCAACGATTCTACAGTGACTGACCTAAAGATGGTTCAAAGGAAATAAAAGTGCTCTAACCTCTCCCCCCAGTCTTCTCACTTTTTGTTTAGTTTATCCCAATCAAATAGACCAATAACACTTAAAATACATTGGAAATAGTTCCCTGAAATGTTGCTACCTGATTTTAACAGCAAATGTGTGATCTTTAAAAAGGGTGAGGTGAAAAGGCGTGGGACAAATACAGGCCCTTTCAGTTGTTTCAGTGGGCATAAGCTGTAGCCGAGAAAATGGGACGGAAGCATTCCTCTGGTTTCCTTTGTCATGACTTCAAGAAGTTCACCTCTGCTCATGGCCAGTCCTCCAAAGCTTCCTTCATCCAGGTACCTTTCCTAAGGCCTGCTTCAGCCAACGGAACCTAACACTCCTGTTCCACTCACTTCAATAACTTCCATGGTATCTTCCTTGACTGCCTAGATAGTTTCCCACTGTCCCCTTTTGAGGTCCTCCGAGGAAGCATCCTACCTTGCCTTATAATCCACCATGCCATTCTCTTGTCTTAAGGGTGCATGTTTTCTTTATGATTGTGCTGTAGTCATCTGAACTGGTTGGGATCTTGGTGTGTTGACTTGTGCTGATCCCTCACTGTCATTTATTGATGAGAGCAGTGCTGGAATTGGGATGTTTAATGACCGCCCCCCCCCCACACACACACAGGTCTTCTTGTTAGATGAATGGTTCTAAGAATGGCGATATTGAGAAGTGCTGTGAGCCTATAGGAAGTAAGACATCATGGGAGATCCTTAGGTCATGGTGAGCATAACATCAAAGGGGATTATGGTACCCTCCCCCCGTTGACTGGTCATAAGCTGAGATGTGTGTTCTGCCACAGCTCCTACCTGTTGACATCCTGCATTCCTATCAGAAGCCCAAAGCAACGTGCTCGAAGATCAGTCCACTGTAAAGCAATAGGCCCACCAGATCTCAAAGGGAAACCTCCCAGTGAGCTAAATAAATCTTTGCTCTTGTCAGTTAATGACCTCAGACATTTTGTTAGAATAATGAAAAGCTTACTTGACCTGAGAGAGTACCTTGCTTTTTTCCCCTCATCTAGCTGCGCAGAGCTCGGAGTTCCAATGTTCATCCACAGCCTGTCGGGAAGTATTACTGATTGACTCAAATGTGATGGTTTTAAGTGGACAGGCATCAGATGCTTAATTTTGGTGGAAAACTAATCTTGAAGCTGAAGTGTGTTTTGAGCACTTACCATGTTTGACAAGTTGTACATGAAACACTTTTCATTTATTATGCTTCTAACAGTATCCTTATTGAATACATATGAGTAGCATTATCTCGTTTTTACAGCTAAGGAATAGGGAGATGGCTCAGTGGGTAATAGCACTTGCTGCAAAAGTATGGGGACCTAAGTTCTATCCCCAGCACCCACATAAAAAGCTAGATGTGGCCATCCATGCCTTCGACCCCAGAGCTGACAGAGGAGCAGAGACAGGAGGATCCCTGGAGCTCACTGATCAGCCAATCTGGCTGGAAAAATAGTGAGCCCCAGGTTCTATGAGAGATCCTAGAGGAAGGACACTCAACACCCTCCTATGGTCTACACATACTTGTGTGCATGGTATGAACTTCTGCACATGCGTGTGCATTCCCCGGACACATGACATACTAAACCAAGCATACTATACACAAAAAGGTGGCTATCAAATTGAAACTTCAAATTGAAATAAAAAATAAACAGCAACTGAGAGAAACAAATAGAGAGGCGAGGAAAAGAACAAAAGTATGTAACAACATATTCCAGGATCCAAAGTAAGCTGCCAGAGGGTGAAAATTGCCACAGCTGGGATTAATGGGTTGGTGGAAAGTTTTACTTTCATTACACTATTCTGTAAGCTGGGAGCAATCACAAGACCTTGTGAATTTGAATTTTTCTTGGAAACTAGAGAAGTCAGAGCAGAGTAGAATGTGTTCCTTTCGATGCCTTGTATGTTTTCCCTTGTTAGCTGTCTAACTTGCAATCCCTAGTAAACCGTGTGCACATGACTCAGGAAGTCACTTAACTGTATAAGTAGGTTGCTGAGGTTAATTGGATTTCTGTGTGTGCACATGGTGGGGAGAGCGATTTAAAATAGTGCTTTGTCCTCTACTTCTGTTTTTCGAGGTAAAGTGATTTCTAACAAATACCCTCGACAGTATTACTTGGATTTATTTATTTTTGATGGAAAGTTTATCCTGTGACTCACCGTCTGTTTGTGCGCCTGTCTTTGATCAGTTCTGGGAATGTGCACACAAGGCCAGGCCCTTCGTCAGGACCAGCCTGTGCAATTCTGGGCTGCAGCTAGAAATCCTGTTGATGGAGGAAGACTGAGGGCGGGCCCCACCACCTGAACACCTGCAATAGGGAACACGTAGACATTCGACACGTCTGATTAGAATAGTGTCACATTTCCATGAATAGAGATGGTAGCATTCAAAGACAAACTCTCCACACATTTGTACAATACTGTTCAGATGTAACCCAACATTGGTGTGCCACACTGTCTCAAACACAGTTACGTGAGTGTAGACACACACAGTCATCCCATGATCCTGTGAAGGTTTACACTGGTCTTTCAAAATGAGTTTAAACACTTTTATTTTTTAACTTGGTGGCAGGGAATGCTGATGTTTTTTTTCCCAATTGATATCCAAGATGCATGTTCCAAACATGTACTGCAAGCAAGGTGAAATGTGCAAGGTACCACTTCCTATCCTAACATGTGTTTGCAAAGAGTAACAAACATCTCTCCGCTCACCAAACCCAGTATTTATTTATCCACATGAGTCTCTGTTATCTAACAGCGATTGCCTAACAGCGGACTGAAAGTGGAGAAAACTAAGCATGATGGATTGCCTTTTGATTTGAAGTACTCTTCACTGGCCAAAAATCCAAAATAAAATAAATGATCGTGGGAACCCAGCAGCACAGATGTTCAGACACTGAGGCGGAAACGGAACTTTGTGAATCCATCAGGCACCATGCTTCCCAAGCCTTGGACTCCATGACTCATGAGTGTGAACTTCAATTCTGGCCCTGGTGGGTGTCAGTAAATAACAGTTGTATGAAAGCAGAGTCTACTCGGCAACTTCCTCTTAGACTTGTGGTTGTGCATTTCCTAGAATGCTCCAATAACAAGCTTACATAACCAGCCCCCAGCATTGGCAACTGAAGATTGCACTCTGGTCTAGCCATGGATATGACTGATGGAAAAGAGTATGTTCTATTTAAAGGGACCTGTTTGTATCTACTTAGATAAGAGACAGAAAATGTGAAAGTTTTAGAAAATGTTGCTCCTCCAGGTCCTATCCACACTTATAGAAGGGACAAAACTTTATCAGCTATCTCTATGCTAAACTTATATTTGATGAACTTCGACCTATTGCACTGAATCCTGTTGCTGAATCATGATTTCAACATTTCTGTCATTTTAAAAAGTTCCGATTTTGTCCATCTCCTATATTTTTGCCTATGGAAGCAGGCCTATCTGTGGCTGTCCTATTAAGTAATGTTCCTTTTCAACTTGAGTTTATACATAGGGACTTTGACCAAGAAGTGTATAATGGCTGAATTTCAATTTCGTATCAAACATATTTCAAATTTATGTGTAACTAAAGGTGAGAGGAACCTTTGATATTATCAAGAAGTGATTAGAAAGTTGAAAGAATGTGTTCATGAATAAAAAGTGATTAAGGAAGCTGAGTAGGTTATTATATTGGTGAAATTGTCTGACATAATTAATCTGATTACCATAGTTAATCTTTTTTTGTTGTTGTTTGTTTTTTCGAGGTAGAGTCTCACTCTAGCTCAGGCTGGCCTGGAATTCACTATGTAGTCTCAGGGTGGCCACGAACTCACGGTGATCCTCCTACCTCTGCCTCCCGAGTGCTGGGATTAAAGGCATGCATAGTTAATCTTTTTTGTACGATTTCATATAATGAGGCTTATTTATTTATGATCAGTGGATGAATTTGTGAATGAATTCTTTTTTTCATTCTAATGGCCTTTTATTTTTTATTTACTTTTATTAAGTAGGAACTTTGTATGGACACATCCTGTGTTGGTACCATCATTAACTTTCTCCCTGTCCCCATTCCACCGAGGGCCCTCCTCAGTGCGATTGCTGGACTCACCATGGGGTTGTGGGTTATGAGTTGTGAGGGCAGCTGCCAGTCATTGTAAAGGGGTGGGGGTGGCAGTGGCAGACAATGCCTCTGGGCATTCCAATCAAATAAGAGGTCAACTGATGTCTCAATAAGATGCGCGATTTTTAATTTTGAAATCCAACCCTTCAGACTCCTTCAAGCATGTGCACACACACTCATGTTTTATTTTTATTTTTGAGAGTGAAAGAGGCAGAGAGAGAGAGACAGAGAAAAAGAGACAGATAGTGAGAATGGGTGTGTCTGGGCCTTCAGCTGCTCTAACTGAACTCCAGAAACATGTGCCACCTTGTGCATCTGGCTAATGTGGGTCCTGGGGAATCAAACCTGGCTTCTTTAGCTTTGCAGACTAGTGCCTTAACCTCTAAGCCATCCCTCCAGCACCATATGTATTCTTTAATTCAATATTTCGCAATTTGCTTTTATGTGAAAAATGTCCCCAAAATATGTGTGAGGGATTGACTTTAGTTTTTCTTTAGCTTATGAGTGTGCTGTATACCCGTGTGTGGGACCATGTGCCCATGTACTTGACGGAGGCAGGAGTGTACTTGCCCCTGGTAGCCAGAGTGGGAAGTCAGGTGTCCACTCCATCTCTCTCCACCTGCTCTTATTTCAGGCAGAATCTGTTATTGATCCCAGAGATTGCCAATGTTTTCAGAACTTCAGTGATTCTCTGGCCTGCTCCCCTACAGGACCGAGGATACAAGCACATGCGGCCATGCACAGCTGTTTATGTGGGTCCTGGGGATTGAACTCACATGGTCTTCTCAGGCTCTCATGTTTTCTTCCCAGGAAGTGCTCGTAAGTGCAGAGCTATCTCTGTAACTCAGAGAACAATTTCAAATGCCAGATTTTAGATATGATAAGTCTGAACTTTTTAAGGGCATACTTGATGTTTGTGTAGTTTGAAAGCTATAGTTTGTATAGCCCCATAGACTCAATCATTGTTGGTTAAACTTGGTTTAACCATTTTGGTTGAGCCACACACAGGCAAATCCCTGCTGTAAGGGGGATTTGTCATGGGAAGGAGGGGATTCTGGAATCCAGCCATAGGTGTTTAGGGATGGATCTAAAGTTCAACCTAAAGGTGTAGAAAGGACAATTTGACCTTTGGTGGTTCTTGCTTGCTGCCTTTTGGTGTTTGCTGGCTGTCTGGGATGTTTGGTTGTTTCTTTCTGCTTGGATCTGTGAACGGGAGCCAGCTTCTTCCACCACTGAGGTTCGCCTGGATTGTATAAGCGTGAAATAACTCCCCCTTCCTCCCATGAGCTGTGTCTGGTTGGACGTTTGTCTCAGTTACATGGGGCTGATGGCCACTGTGTCTCATCTGAGTCTTAATGGCTTTTAACTTTCTTTCATCTTCTACAAATGGATGGGGAAATGGGTATTTTCCAATCTGAGCTAAAACTTGTTCTAACATTTTCCTTTTCAATAATATGTCATATGAATATTTAAAGACTTCTGGGGAAGAAAGGGGATCAGCAGAGATAGGCAGAGCAACATGACTGAGAGCAAAGGGAGTCATCAGACACAATTTGTGTACAAAAACGCCGTAATGAATATACGTACATATTCATTATACATATAAAGTGAATCCTTATTTTTTGTAATGAGTATATATATAGTCATATATATATTGTATATGCATACAATATACAATACATACAATTTTGTATATATATATGGTCAAGGTCATATTTATAAAAAGAAATCATTTATGTATTTTAGCCTCTCTACATGGAGTCACTCTGGACAAGATGTTAAAGCCCATTCATCATGTGAATTTGATGGGGTACATCAAGATTTGAGTAGGCTTTAATATTACTGAGTCTTTTAGAAAAACTTTTTCCTCAATCATTTTGTAGGAGTCATTGTGGTATAAAATTTTATTCTACAAAATAATGGGATCAGGAGATGGCTTAGTGCATAAAGCACTGGCTCAGCAAGCTGGAGTACCTGAATTTGGATCAAGAACCCCTTCCTTCCAGTCATCTGCGGGTAGCTTAGTATCCCACCTTTATCAGCAAGATACAGAGCCTGGTCTTGGTGTGGCCCACGTGCTCCCTCACAAACACACTGTGTTCTCTGTGTTAGAAGCTTCCCTCTCCTCTTAATTACCTACCTGACTCTTGGGAAGGTTCCCAGTCTTCTCTTCCAAATAGGTCTGTGTTAATTATTTGTTGGCTTACTGCCTACAAAGAAATTGCTTTCAATTTTTTTTCCCCTCTATGCTGATATTCACATGCTATTTCCCAAATAAAGGAACTTAGATTATTTTCCACAAATGACTCAATCACTAAAACAAATTTGAAATACATGAAAAATTGACATCCATCTTGTCCAAGTTTCCCCTGAGACATTTTGTCCCGGTACCAGTTTACCTAGAAAGGCATATTGAAGAAAAGATTCGAGGACTGTGAAAACTTCCCTGAAGTTGATTCTTATTTGTGCACTTAATGTTCCAATAAGAGGGGGGAAAAAGAGCCACCACCACCATGCCCAGAAAACACAGGTGGAAGGGAAGAGGGGATGAGAAAAACCTATGGATATGAGAAAAAAGAAAGCAGAAGAAAGAACCATTACTTCTAGTAGAAACTGAATGTTTAGGGGGCTGGTGAGATAGCTCAGCAGTTAAAGGCATTTGCTTGCAAAGCCCACATTCCTTGGTTCATTTCCCCAGTATCCATGCATCATGGTACATGTCTCTGGAGTTTGTTTTCAGCATCCAGAGTCCTTGGCACACTCATTCTCTCCCTCAAATTAGTTAATTAATTTAATCAAATATATTTTAAATATTTTATTTTATTTATTAAGAGTGAACATGAGAGAGAAAGAGGCAGATAGAGAGAGAATGGTTGCACCAGGGCCTCCAGCCACTGTAAACGAACTCCAGATGCATGAGCCACCTTGTGCATCTGGCTAACATGGGTCCTGGGGAAACGAGCCTCGAACTTGGGTCCTTAGGCTTCACAGGCAAGCACTTAACCGCTAAGCCATCTCTTCAGCCCTCAACTTATTATTATTTTTTTAATTTAAAGAATGCTTGTGGGGCTGGAGAGATTAGTTATTAGTTAAGGTGCTTGCCTGTGAAGTCTAAGGACCCAGGTTCGATTCCCCAGGACCTACGTAAGCCAGATGCACAAGGTGGCACATGCATCTGGAGTTTGTTTGCAGTGGCTGGATGCCCTGGTGTGCTCATTCTCTCTTTCTCTCTCTCTTCTTTTATAAATAAATAAATAAAATACAAAAAAAATTGAAAAGAAAGAATGTCATCGTGGACCACATTTTCTAAACAGATTAGCAAGTGCATTGGCTAGCACCCTCCAGAAGTGAATGCTAGTACTTTTAAAGTGTGAAAGCTTTCTTAAGGTGGTCCATGAGCCTGGTAGTATTCCTAGGAATGCTGAGTGAGAAAATACATAATGGTCTAAATCTGCTGCAGATGTTGTCACATATACCATAGTGCGTTTCTGTTTTGTAAAATGTAATTCTGACAGTGCTGGGAGATGGTTCAGTGGGTAAAATGTTTGCTGTGCTGGCATGAGGACTTGAATTAAGATCCTCAACACCCATGTAAATGCCAGGCGTGACAACACACATCTATCATGTCACCCATGTAAATGCCAGGCGTGACAACACACATCTATCATGTCACCCATGTAAATGCCAGGCGTGACAACACACATCTATCATGTCAGTGCTTGGGGAGGTGGAGAAAGGAGCAGTGGTCACTTCTAGCTGAATTCCACTGGGTTCTGGGTTCAGAGTCACTGTAGTTGTACCTCTTTGACAGAAGCTTATTCCAGAACCTGAAAATCGCACTCCTCTGTCTACCTGGAGCCCTATTGGGGTTGACATGCAAACAAAACTATATGTCCCCCACCCTGCTAGATTCTTCAGGATGGGTTCCAGAATAGCATCTCCCTTTCCTAAATACATTGGAGTTATTTATGTGTAATTTTAATTCTGTAAGCTATAAGTACTTGAACTTAACAAAAATAGTGATGTTTTATCATGTCACTACACATGATTCACTGTTTGAAAATGTAAATTCCAAGAATGTAGATAAACTCCATAGGCATTTCAATATTTTTCAAGCCATGGTTACATCCTTAAGTGTGTGTACGAGGCTGTTCATGAACTAACTTGCATTGCTAAGAATCCATTGTCTCTTCTTAACATCATGCAAGCGGCAGGAGTTCAGCCCCTACCATCTTTCTCGGGGAAAATGAAATCTACTTTCACAGCTGGAAATAATTTAGTCCTTGGCATTCAGCTTTTTAGCCTTCTATCTTGGGAAAAATGTTTTATCTTTGATCCAACAGTTTATTGCAAAAAGGATTCAAGCTTCTGTTTACATGATAAAAAAAAACACAAAATAAATGATATTATTTTATTGGGAAACTGGGACTAAAATGCCTTCATAGCAATTTGGAATGTCCACATCTTCTTAGGCTATTTTGTTTCCTTCAGAAGAAATGCAGCTGTAGCTCTAATGTTCGATTTTGTTTGGGCTTTCCGTTCTTTTCTTACTTCCTTAATTAAATTTCTTCCTCCAGTCACTGACTTATCCCCACATTAAAATAAAGTCTTCCCAGCAAATGGCATGCAATGATTCCTTAAAGGTATAATAGATTGTAATGCAGTGACTTAAAGAAAGCTAATTTAATTTACACTGGCTTTTTTTTTTTTTTTTTTTTTTTTGGAGTGATTGTGCTGTGACTTTCTTTATGTTCTCTAAAATAGCTAAAGGCAATTTAATGGAGATGCTAAGCGAAAGTGAACTCACTTAAAAAGAAAAATGGTGGGCTGGAGAGATGGCTTAGCGGTTAAGTGCTTGCCTGTGAAGCCTAAGGACCCCGGTTTGAGGCTTGGTTCCCCAGGTCCCACGTTAGCCAGATGCACAAGGGGGCGCACGTGTCTGGAGTTCGTTTGCAGAGGCTGGAAGCCCTGGCACGCCCATTCTCTCTCTCTCCCTCTATCTGTCTTTCTCTCTCTGTCTGTCGCTCTCAAATAAATAAATAAATAATTTTTTTAAAAAAAAAGAAAAAAAGGGAGGCTGGAGGGATGGCTTAGTGGTTAAGGCGTTTGCATGCAAAGCCAAAGGACCCAGATTCAATTCCCCAGGACCCACGTTAGCCAGATGCACAAGGGGGCATACGCGTTTGGAGGCCCTGGTGTGCTCATTCTCTCTCTCTCTCTCTCTGTGTTAAATAAATAAATATTTTTTTAAATGAAAGAAAAAAATGGAGGAAAAATAACCTGAAGTTAAATATGTCTTTTTTAGGCACTTGTGTTTTGATTATATGGTGTATGGTTTTGTGTGTGTGTGTGTGTGTGTGTGTGTGTGTGTGTGTGTGTGCAGAAGCTATGCTGATGACCGGTGTCTTCCAAAATCACTCTCCACCTTGTTTTTTGAGACCAAACACTAAATCTAAAACTCACTGATTTGGCTGAACTAGTTGACAGCCAGTCCCTGAGATCCTCCTGTCTCCACCATCTCCCTCTCCCCAGCACCATGATTCAGGCATGAGTGGCTAGACCCAGATTTACATGGGTGGTAGAGATCCAAATTGAGATTCCATGCTTGCACAGCAAGCACATTACCAGCTGAGCCACCTTCCTGGGCCAGAATATACTTAAGAAAAACAGAATCCTGGGGCTGGAGAGATTGCTTAGTGGTTAAGGCACTTGCCTATAAAGTATAATGACCCAGGTTTGAGTCCCCAGTACCCATGTAAGCCACATGCACAAAGAGGCAAATGCCTCTGGAGTTTGTTTGCAGTGGTTGGAGGCCCTGTCACACCCATTCCCTCTCTCTCTCACTCTGTGTGTGTGTGTGTCTCACTCTCTTGCTCTCCCTCTCCTGTCAAGCAAATAAATACAATACTTAAACATTAAAAAAATAGAATCCTGGGCTGAAGAGATGACTTAGTGGTTAAGACATATGTCTGCAAAGCCTAAAGACCCCGGTTCCAATCCAGGTCCCATATAAGCCAGATGCACATGGTGGCTCATGCATCTGGAGTTTGTTTGCAGTGTCTGTAGGCCCTGGTGTGCCCATTCTCACTCTCCCCCTCTCTCCTTCTCTAATAAATACATAAAAATAAAATCTCTTTTTTATATAGAACCCTAAGTCAATTCCAGTAATAAGGATATCCAACCAGTTTATAATTTCTTCTTTAATCAACCACCATATGTGTCTTTTCTTAAGACCAACCAAAGAATAACATGTTAAGATTAATGAAATACTGATTTGTCTTTGTCAATCACTCTCTCAAGGCCCAAGGAATGGAAAGTGAACATTGGAAGACAGAGCACTTGGAAAGAGAATAGTTGTTTGAGAACTCAGACTAGCAGTCTATGACTTGCAGAATGTAGAACTAAGAGCACTTTGAAGAAGATAAGTCAATTGAATTAACAATACATTTGCTTTGGGCTGTGCTGAGCTGTCAGGTCTCAAGGTATTATTTTAGAGACTTTATTTTCCTTTAATTGAATCAATTCTGAGCATTATCAATATTTTTTTTCAGAGAGAGGTCATCAGCTTTCACACCTACATTGCAATTAAGATTTTCCATAACTAAGCAGAAATATAAAGTTGTGCTCAATTCACAATAAGGATTCACTAACCAGCTCGTGACTTTCCCTTCATGCATCAGTTGGTTCTCAGATATACATGCAGCATTGCTCACAGGTTACTTCCCAAAATGCAGAAGCATTTCACATACTGTTTCAGAAACACATTCCATTACTTAGTGCCTTTAGAACACATTCCAAGTTCTAAACGAGGACTTGCATTATGAAAAAGTTCTGGAGATCTCTTGTTCAACACTGTGCATGTAGTTAACACAACTTTACTACAAGATGATAAATTCTGTTATGTGTTTGCTTTTTACCTCAAAAGAATAAAACTGGGGTCTGGGGAGATGGCTCAGCAGATAAAGTACTTGTCATGCAAGCGTGAAGACCTGGAGTTTGGACCCCACAATGCCCTCACCAGTGCCAGGTGGGTGTGGAGGCTACCTGGAATCCCAGGCCGGGGCGATGGGAGATCCCTGGAGCAAGCTGCCTAGCAGGGAGCTCAGGTCTCAAGTGAGAAACCCTGCGTCAGTAAGTGAAGACGAGAGTGATTGAGGAAGACACCCCATGTCAACCTCTGGCTTCCATGCGCACACATATGCACATATGTCCATACACACATGTGTGCCCACACACACACACACACACACAAAGGGAGAAGAAAACCAAGTTCCAAGTGTGCTCTTTGCAATCAGCTGTGCTCTGCTCCCTCACCTGCCTCATCTTTGGCTTCTTCATTCAACAAAATTTTCTAGTCCCTGTTCTACACCAGAGACGCGTAAAGCACATCAAATTGACTGAGACAAACACAGCCCACACGCTGACTTTAAAATAAACCAGCATGTCCCGCAAGTGGGAAAGGCCACCATGCTTGCTCTTGTTCCGTATGCTTGGATATCTTTAGACATCGCCACACATACTTCCTGTACCGACTTCTCCCAGTTTATGATGCTCTCCCAGCCTCCCAGCTGGCTTCTCACTCTGCTTCTTAACCACCAACAGTCATTTTATCATTAAAATGTCATTCCAACACAGCCTCCGAGATACAACATCTGAGTGGCCTTCTACTGTGTGTTTTGCCATCTAGCTGTTTCTAATCCCGAATTCAATAGAATGACCTGCACTATAATAAACACCAAAGACATTTGTGACATTGAAGTGACGCCACGAACGTTTCTTAAAGGTTTTGCCTACTTAATACAAAATAGATTGCTTTAATATTAATGTTTTCTACCTTTGTTATTTTCGGGGTGGGGGGGGCGGGCTCTAAAGTTCTGTCCATCCCACCTGATACCAGATAGGCTTCATGCTGAGTATTTTGTGGACTTAGACTCATGGCATCATGAAAGAGCTAAGACATGTCACTGAAGGTAGGTAGAGCAATGAATGAGGCTTTCTACTTCACTGTGCTGTTTGCATTGTGGATGTCTCCTGAAGCAATAGAAACCCTTGATGGATATGCACTTAGCTCACCACTTTGAACCTTGAGAGCACATATGTGTTTCCCCATAACTAGCAAGTGCATGATTTACTTGTGTTCTCGTCTGTGCGGCTCCACACAGCCTCTTGTGACCTCTTTTCAGACTCCAGTGAGGACTCCCCTGCTGGTGACACTGAAGACTGTGGAGGTGAATGGGCAGGCAGAAGCAGGAAGGAGCCTTTTGAATTTTTTGTTTATTTATTTATTTATTTGAAAGCGACAGAGAAAGAGGCAGAGAGAGAGAGAATGGGTGTGCCAGGGCCTCCAGCCATTGCAAACAAACTCTAGACATGTGTGCCCCCTGTGCATCTGGCTAATGTGGGTCCTGGGGAATTGAACCTGGGTCCTTCAGCTTTGTAGTCAAACGCCTTAACCACTAAGCCATCCCTCCAGACCATAGTGTAATATTCTTAACTATAATCCCTAGGCTGTTTATTTTATCTCCGAACAATATTCTTCTTGTGTAACTAAAGAATTTGTACATTTTCAACAAGGTTTCCCGATTACATCATGTTTTAGCCCTGATAGCCTCTGTTTTACTTTCTTCCATGAGTCCTAGCTTTGTGGTTTTTTTTGTTGTTGTTGTTGTTGTTTTAGATTTCACAGGGAAGAGAAATCACAGTACTTTTCCTTCTGTATGAAAGCTCTTAGATTCATAGCCGCCAGTTCCATCCATGCTCTTGGACATGACAGAATTCTTTCTTAGGAATGACCAATGTTTCACAAAATATATACAAATATGAGTATTATATTCTTTCTGCCAACTCTTCTGCAATGGTCCCTGAGCCTTGGAAGATATGATAGGGATGTCTCAGTGCTGAACACTTCCACTGTCACTTCTGAGCATTTTGGTGCCATCTGAAAAGAAAAGCTTCTCTAACCAAAAGTGAGAAGAGCATTAATATATGGGAATAAACACAAACATAGAAGGGCAATCTGGTGGACATAATCTACCTATTTATGCAGACAATAGAAGTGCTACCAAATTGTTTCAGTTTCTCCTCTATTTTAGATTGGAGAGTACCCTTTATAAGATATGTGCTTTTCTTTCCTTTTTTTTTTTTTTTTTGGTTTTCAAGGTAGGGTCTCACCCTAGCTCAATCTGACCTGAAATTCACTCTTTAATCTCATGGTGGCCTCGAACTCACAGCGATCCTCCGACCTCTGCCTCCCAAGTGTTGGGATTAAAGGCATGCGCCACCACATCAGGCTCTTTTCTTTTTTGAAATATTTTATTTATTTTATTTATTTATTTGGGAGTGCCAGGGCCTCCAGCTGTTACAAACGAACTCCAGAGGCATGCGCCCACCTTCTGCACCTGCCTTACGTGGGTCCTGGGGAATCAAACCTGGGTCCTTTGGTTGTGCAAGCGAATGCCTTAACTGCCAAGCCACCTGTCCAGGCCTGATTTTCAAATATCATCTTTCATTCCATCGACTATCTACTCACTCTCTTGATGGTCTTTCTTGCAGTGCAGAAGTCCTTAGCTTGGTGTAGTCCCTGCGTGTGGGTTTCTTTGCTTTCTGTGCTTTGGGGCTCTGGTTCCAGTAGGTTTTGCCTGAACCAAGGTCACAGAGCATTCGCCCTGCGTTCTTCTGGTAGTTGAACAAATTCAGTTTACTTTAAAGTCTTTGATCCACTTTGAGTTGCTTTTTAATATATTCTTATTATTCACTCTTCTGCATGTGGACACCCAGCTTTCTCAGCGTCATTTATTGAAGAGATCATTCTTTCACTGTTATGCGTCTTGGCACCTCTGTGGAAGATCGATTGAATGCAAATGTGGGGATTTATTTCTGGGCAGAAATCATTGGGTCCTAATCGAGCGTTCATAACTGCAGCAAATTCTGAGGCTGGCTGATAGTACAACTTTAAAAACGAACAAATTTTGGTTTTAATTGTGTTAAAAACGCATCATATTTCTCACCTTCACAACCATTGTAAGTATTCAGTCAGTGATGCGAGATACTGTTTTGCAGCAGATTTCTGGACCTACTTTACTTTGAAAAACTGATTCTGAACTCAGTAAACAACACTCCCCATCCTTTTCTGTCCCTCTTCATGGGCAAGCTGCACTTCAGTATTTCTTTCCGTGGTCTGCACTGTTTCAGATTCTTCATATAAAAGGACTCACACTGTATTTTCTTGTTATTTCCTAGCTTACGGTTCCTAGTGTAATGTCCGCAAGCACTCTCCATTTTTCAATAACATGAGAGTATGCCTGTCCTCTTAAGACTAGGTCATGTTCCTTATAATATTCCTTTGTAAGTATATACCATATTATGCCTTCCTCTCTATCTAACCACACATAAACATTTCACCTAATTTTGTATCTTGGCTATTCTGAATAATGGTGCCTGAACACTCAATATCTCTCTGAGATCCTGCTTCAGTTTTGGGTATGTAATCCATAAATGGGATTATGGCATCACATCATAATTCCATTTTCTGTATTTTGGAGAACTACCATTCTTTTTTTTTAAAAATTATTATTTATTAATTAATTAATTTATTTTTTTTTAAGAGCGACAGACAAAGAGAGAAAGAGGCAGATATAGAGAGAGAATGGGCGCACCAGGGCCTCCAGCCACTACAAATGAATTCCAGATGCATGTCCCCTCTTGTCCATCTGGCTTACGTGGGTTCTGGGGAATCAAGCCTCAAACCAGGATCCCTTGGCTTCACAGGCAAGTGCTTAACCACTAAGCCATCTCTCTATCCCGAAAACTACCATTCTGTCCTCCGTAATGGTTATATCAATTCACCTTTCCAGCAACAGTGCACAAGAGTTCCAATCCTTCATATCCTTGTCAATCCCTTTTAAAAAAATATTTTATTTATTTATTTACAAGGTGACAGAGAGAGAGAGAAAGACAGGACACACCAGGGCCTTTAGCCACTGCAAATGAATTCCAGATGCATGCATCACTTTGTGAATCTGGCTTTATGTAGGTAGTAGGGAATTCAGCCCAAGTCTTTACAATTTGTAGGCAAGTTCCTTGTCTGCTGAGCCATCTCACCAGCCCGCCAATCCCTTGGTTCCTGTGTTTCAATTGTTTATCTTGTTGTTTAGTGGCGTGGAGTGATAGCCTAGAGCTGTGGGCTGCTTTCCTCTACTGATTAACAACTGATCAGTAGTGCTGGCTTTGCTATTTGATATCCTCTTTTACAAGTGAATTTTGTTTGATTGACCTGCCAGTAAGTAATTTCTTCTGCCCAGATAGGTACCGACAGTCAGATCCAGTTCTTTGATAAAGTTATCCAACTTCTTTTAAACCAATCATAAGTCACATTTTTTTGAAGCAAACCCAGTAGACTAGCCTTTATTTTATGCAACAGGAAAGAGAGAGAGAATGGGTTTGCCAGGGTCTCCAGCCACTGCAATTGAGCTCCAGACACATGTGCCACCTTATGCACATGTGCGACCTTGCCTACCTAAGGGTGTGATCTTGTGCATCTGGCCTGTTTGGGACCTGGAGAGTTGAGCATGGGTCCTTAGGCTTCGTAGGCCAGTGACTTAACTTCTAAGCTGTCTCTCAACAACAGTAACTTTTCTATACACTGATGCGTTAATAACAAACAGAGATTGTTTCCTGGACACATGTAGAAAGTGCTTAAGGGAACCCTGATTAAAGTGGTCCTTAGGTTGAACAAGGATTGGTGGGATGGGGTATTGCAGAGAGGTTTTACTCAGACAAGTTTGGCATCCTTGATCCTGGGTTTGTGATAGAGGAAGTCTGGTTTGTATTGTGCAACCTTTCCCATGATGCCTGACAAAATATAAACAGTCCCACTGGGAAAGGTCTGCTAGTTGCTAGGAATTGCATGGCGATAGAGCCTATTTCTGTAAACTATTAAGGAAAAGACACATTCTTTCACTAGTACAGAACCCAGGGAATGTCTCTGCTTATTCTTTCTCTAGGAATCATGTGCATTCTGTGCTTTCTGCAGAACATTTCATCTCAGGGACATCGCTGGGCTCAAGTTTGCATATACTAAGCTTCTCCATTAAAATGCACTCAGGTCACGGGTGCCTGCAAGTTCAGCTGAAAAATATCTAGGCTGTCCATTCTCAGAATCAACTGCTTCCTGAGCACCAAGAAAATGAGTGACCACTCGTGGGTGTAGCATATTTTAACAAATGATGTTAGTTACATAGTTTTCACTCATGATTGTAAATTTGCCGTATCTTTCTGAACTGTGAACCGTACCAAGAAAACCTACCTACATCCAGCTAGCTGCCTTTTAGTACTGGAAAACATGTAAAATGAAGTGAGATGTCAAAATTACCTTTGCAAATTGTACAATGTTTTAAGTTAAAGAAGTTCACTTTATTTTTACCATAGTCCTAACACCAAGACTAGCATTCAGAGCCTCAAATTTATATATAAATATAAATATAGATAGATACATAGGTTTTATATATATATATATATTTATATATATATATATATATATATAAAACAAAAAAAACAAACCCATTTTTATAAAACACTTAGTACTAATATCCTAATTATACAGCAGGTATTCCATACAATTTTGTTGTTCACCATGATTTGTAACTCTATCTCATGCCTTTTGAACCAAGCTAGTTCAAAAGTCAAAGAAAGCCTGTCTGTTATCTGCATTGAAAACACCTGTGGGATTTGTTTTCTTCTCAGTTTCTCTAACACTTGTTACTTGAGAATATGTTGAAAAGTAACAACCAGGGCTGGAGAGATGGCTTAGGGGTTAAGCACTTGCCTGTGAAACCTAAGGATCCAGGTTCAAGGCTCGATTCCCCAGGACCCATGTTAGCCAGATACACAAGGGGGCAAACGCATCTGGAGTTCGTTTGCAGTGACTGGAGGCCCTGGTGCTCCCTGTCTTTCTCTCTCTCTGTCTGTCACTCTCAAATAAATAAGCAAAAAAAAAATTTTAAGTAATAATAAATGTTTAGTTAGAAAAGGGATATAACAGAACATAATATTTGTAATACAGCAATTATGCTTTTTTACTATATTTAAATTTTTAAAACATTATTTATTTGCGTGTGTGTGTGTGTGTGTGTGTGTGTATGCAGGCACAGGCATGCCAGAGGTTCACCAGGGCCTCTGCCTCCAGCTTACACAAGTGCCTTAAGAATTGAACCCCAATAAGCAAGCTCCTTTATCCTCTAAGCCATCTTCCCAGTCTCCTGCTTTTTTTTTTTTTAGTGTTCTCTACTGACAATAAAATTTGAACTCCATTTGTCTCATGAGCCACAAAGCTGGAATTTCCTAAGAAGTCCATAATAATCATGGCAAAATCCCAAAAATATCCAGCAGGGAACATACTTTCATTCTTTTTTAAACTCTCAAGCTGTTGGGAGAAGCCATCACTTTAGCTGGAGCAAGCAAGTGGTTCAGGAGACATGCCCATTCTTCAGCAGGAGGCACCTTTGTGGACACACCCAGCACACATTAATCACCAAGGATGCTGACTAACGCCAGCCACTACCTCTGAATGAATGTCAAATATGAGCCCTTCAGCCTTTTTTTTTTTATTTCCATATGACATTAGTCCATCTGAATGGAGCTGTTGTCTAAGTGCTCTGTGATTAATTCTACAGAGGGGATTTTTGGTTCCAGCTTGTCCCAGCACTATGAATGTAGTGTGCGGAGTGAGATGGATCTTAATAGTGTTTCCCTCGGTAGTGCAGTGACTTAACTAGGCTTGGTTCTGGAATCGATCATCTGCTGCAGTCTAGTTTCAACTTCCTGTTAGATTCATTGTGCGTCTGATATATATCTTAATCAAGAAGGGCTTGGAAAAGAAATATATCCCAAGGCCACTGTCTAATGGTCTTTATGACACTAGAACATTGCCTAGTCCAAGTGTTCATGAGTAAGAGACTGACTACACAAATTGGACTATATCCATATAACCCATGGGAGGGCCAGTGAGGCTCTGCTGCAGCCAGGCATTCACGGCCGGGGCTGATGGAGGCCTCGCCTTCTTTGCTGCATGACTTTGGAGGCTGTTCTCAGTATCACTGAGAAGCTAGGAAGGTGGAGAGGATGCAGTTTGAGGGCTATTCATAAGCCAGGGCCGAAGGTGGCACATCTTTCCCCAGCCAGCACTTACTTAATCATATGGCCATATCTATTTGCAAGGAAAGCTGGGAAATGTAGTTTTGTGTCAAGAGGAAGAGGAAGCAGAATTTGGGGTACCAGCTAAGAAGGCAAAGAAAGGAGAGTACTTGGGGCTAGCCTAGACCAATCAGGTGAGTTTCAGGTTCAGAGAGAGACCCTGTCTCTAAGTCAAGGTGGAGAGCAATTGAGGAAGACACCTAATGTCAACCTGTGGCCTCCACATGCATGCTCACACAGATGCAAAAGTGCCTCCCACATATATGAGCACACAGACACATGCATGCAAATAAGATTAAAGTACATTTTTTTAAAAAAAAGCCATTTTCTATAAAACAGTGCTAATATCCTATTACAAATCAGGCATTCCACATAATTTGTTATCATGACTTATAACTGCACCTCATGCCTTTGAAGTAAACTGGTTTAAGAATCACAGAAAGCCTCACTCATTACATCTGACCTGCATTCATTACATCTGTGGGATATGTTGAATGTACTGGGTGCCCACTATAAATGTTCCTGGGTGTACTGTTATATAAAACCTCAGGATTGGGCTGGAGAGATGGCATAGCGGTTAAGTGCTTGCCTGTGAAACCTATGGACCCCAGTTCGAGGCTCGGTTCCCCAGAACCTACATTAGCCAGATGCACAAGGGGGCACACACGTCTGGAGTTCATTTGCAGTGGCTGGAAGCCCTGGCGCGCCCATTCTCTCTCTCTCTCTCTATCTGCCTCTTTCTCTCTCTGTCACTCTCAAATAATCAAATAAATAAATAAATAAAATCTTTTAAAAAATTAAAAAAAAAAACCACAGGATGGGAACTCCTCAATTGTCCAGTACAAATGACACTGGCCATGAGGAACGATGGAGTCCCTTACTTGATTTATAATATCTGCAAAAACCTCCCATTCATAATCTTTCATGTACGGAAATGTGAGGACAGAGAATAGTTCACTGCAGTATGAAAAATACAGACAAAAAGTTGATGGGGGAAAGGTATTTAAATGCTTTTGTCAGTCACTCACATAGAATAACATGTGTATCGTTGGTAATCGTCTTCAAAAGAAATTGTCTCATGCTGTGTGAGTGATGTGGAGAGTTTTGACAATGAAGTCCTAACAAAAACAATCTCGAAAATGCAATAAAACCTTTTCAGTTGGATATTGGGTTTTCTTTAGTACTTTTGCCCATCGGTTTCCATGGTCACCTTTCATTTACATTTCATGTGGATATAGGGAATGACCAAAAGATAGCATTTGGATAAGAAAAATGCTGTGCGCGCAAAGTGTGTGTTTCATAGCAGACTGTTTAACCTTGCATGCTCACTGGATGGTGCCTTTGCTGTTGGCTTGAGAAATGAGCTGTTATTCACAAAGTTAGTCAAATGTAAAGTTTACAGAGGCCTAGCCTCCTCCCCCCCCCCTTCTGTGTTTCGTCATGAGGCCAGCAAGGTGACATTTCTAGGACACTTTTTCCCGTTTGTCCTTCCCACTGTCGCCATCCCCCAGCAGCCCGTCTAACAGAGTCCATATGCTCTGTAAGTGGGATGACGGAGGAGGGGAAGTCAAAGCACGGAAGCATTTCCTAAGCGACCTGATGCTGCTGGCTTCCTTACAGCTGCTGAGTGATGCCCCAGCTTGCTGACAGACAAAGAGACAAAAACACTTCAACGCAAAGAGATCAGATGCCTAGGTTCCCAATCACGTACCAGCTGTCTCTTTTCCTACATAAAGAAACCCTCTTGCAGGCTGGAGAGATGGCTTAGCACTTAAGGCATTTGCCTGTGAAGCCTAAGGATACTGGTTCAATTCCCCAGTCCCCAAATATGCCAGATGCACAAGGTGATACATGGTGTCTGGAGTTCATTTGCTATGGGCAGGAGGCCCTGGTGTACCTATTCTCTGTATCTACTTCTCTCTCCCCCTCAAAGTAAGTAAGTAAATAAATAAAATAGCTTTAAATAAAAACCCCTCTTTCCCATGACCCCTTATTCTCTGAAATTAGACCCACTGTCTTCCCACACTTGCTGGGCTTCAGCTTTTATCATTGCTTCTTCTGTCCCAACACTCTGGTGAGACAGGAATGAACTTGAGTGATAGTTTCGGTTCCTCCGCTGTTTGCCCTGAGCACTTCTGTACAGCTCAGCTAAGGTCTCGTGGCATGCCCTTGGAGTCTTGCCCACTGCCACAAAAGTTTATTTCATTTCCATGTCTCCCTTGCTTGGAGTATGAATTTGAGGAAGCAGAGACAGGTGAGGAGCCTTGGCCCAGGGCAGTAGGGATCACCTGATTTCCTTGGGTTGGTTTCTCCCTAGAACAATGCAAGATACATCTGTTCCCATGTTGGGAAGATGGGCTTATGGACCAAGTGACTAAAGTATATGGAAAATAAAGCAGAAGTGTCTTTGAAGTGGACTTATCTGTAACTTCTATCAGGTGTCCTCCTGATTCAGTCCTTATGTTTAGTTCCAGTTTGGAAGCAAGGAATTATCTATGTGCTTCCATTTTTAGCCACAGGAGCAAAAGGTCCCAGCAGCCATGCACAGGGGCAGATATAGTGATTTTGTCTCTTTTCCTTAGTTATCTCTGATCTGATGCTGTGGGATAGCATTCACCCATGGACCACAATCCTTTGCTGAAGTGCCCTGCCAACCTGGGAAGGGCGAGAGTTTGTTTTGTTTTTCGTCGCCGCCCCCCTCATTTAATGCACTCACAATCTTTCCTGGACTAAACTTTGCTTGGAGCCTTGAGCTCCTTGCCAAGTAGGCTTGGATGCTTTTATTCCCCCTTGGTATGGGCAGTCCAGTGTTAGCATGGATCCTGACAAATGGGGGTTCCACAAGAACCACACCTTAACCCTGATACTTCTTTTTAGCAATTTCCCAAGCCACCAGCCCTAGCCTGCTTTTTGAGTATAATTCCCCACTGCTCATGCTGTTTTCGGGATTAAGCCAAGCTCCACGCTGAGGCCTCTTAGCTTCTATCATGACAGCCCGTGTGAAGTGTGTTTCTGCCTCTTTGGAGAATATTCAGCTCTGGGTGTCCTGGACACAGCTTAACCACAATGTTTGTTTATTCTCTCATTAAGTGTAAAAGATCTACTCCAGCCCAACCTCCTATCCTCATCATGTATCCAAACAAAGGAGCTTAGATAGCAAAAGCTATCTAAATAAACACATGCACTCAACACATGATAAATGGGTATAGGCTCTGGCCCTTGCTCTAGCCCGACGGTCACCGACTTGGTTGCAGGCTTAGGAACTGTGTGGCCAGCCCAAGGTCCTAAGTAACTGTTTACTTGTCTAGAAATATTAGGATCAAGGTGCCTGTCACCCTTAGAAGCCACTGGACAGTAAGAAGAGGCATTTCAAACAGAACTAAATGAAGACCAGTGTTTTCTAGTGCCGTTCTACTCTGCAAAGTGCCAGATTCAAACATCTTTTTGCCCTGCAGCCTAGTGCCCTTGTTCAGGTAACAACATCTCAGAATGCAGGCATGCCATCCTATCCCAAGTAAATTATCCAAATGAGTCCGCACCCACTGAGGAGATGGTGAAGGAGAAAGTGGAAATATCGTTAAATATTCCCAGCCACCAGAGATTTTGTGACAGTATACCACTGTCAATGGAGAAATCTAGCCAAACACAATTAGAAAAACCTATACAATTGATATATGAAAGATTTTGTGTCCTTGACCAGTAAAGCAAAATAAAATGGAAATAAGTCAACAGAATAAAATTTCTAATGGCTAGGAAATGAGAAAAGGGTTCTTTGTGGATGAATGCATTGAACAAATGAGACCCCAGAAGAAATTTGGCTATTAAAAAAATATGTGGGGCTGGAGAGATGGATTAGTAGTTAAGTAGGAGTTAGGTCAGTACTTAAGGCTCTTGCCTACAAAACCTAAGGACTCATGTTTGACTTCCCAGAACCCATGAAAGCCAGATGCACATAAGGGCATGCATTCGTCTGGAGTTCTCTCCCTCCCTCTCAAATAAATAAATAAATAAATAAATAAATAAAACAATTTTTTAAACACTTAAGGGAAGTGATAAGATGGCCAAGCTAACAGAACGGCACGTACAAACCAACATTTTATAATGAGCTTTGTGGGTGATTCAGGGAGTTTAGCAGGCTAAGTGTGACGTACAAGCAGAATATCTTAAAATATCTTAAAATGGCAAAGTATTGTGTTTATATTTTCAAGATACCTTCCCTATAAGCTGGAGAGGATGTGTCAGAAAACCGAAGAAATAGTCTGGCTGCTGGAATTTTCTGGAACTTAAATACCTGTTGTTCATAAACCTTATGAATCGTTAGCATTAAAGAAACATGAAAAAGATATTTGCTGTTGGCAGACTAGGATATGTGGAGAGCTTTGCAAATACATTTTCAGAAGGCAGATATTTGAATCTCAGTTTAGTTCTTAAACATATGCTGGGGGTGGGCAGTAGACGGTGGGAGATGTGGTGGTAATAATGAAAATTTAGCACATATTTCTAATCCTTTAGACAGCCCAAGGAGACAGTCACTTTTACACTTTGAGAACCAGCCGTCCAACTGATGATGTGTTCTGTATTAAAGGATGGGGCTCGGGTGGTGGAGTGCTTACCTCACATGCTCAAAGCCCTGAATTCTGTTCCCAGAACCACTTTGATTAGGCGTGGTGATACATGCCTGTAGTTCTAGAACTCGGAAGAAGAAGCAAAAGGACCAGAAGTTTAAGGGCATCCTCAGCTACATATCAAGTCTGGGGCCAGCCTGAGCTAAGTGAGGCAGAAAGAACTAGGCTAGTTCATGAAACCTAGAAAGGTGTGCTGTCGTTGTCGTGGGGAGCAGCGCCAGATGGAAAGCCATCTTGAAGAATGCTGATCACATCACCTCAAATGGCCCTTACAGCCATGATCCCGTGGCTGGGATTTGGCACAGTGTCCCTGCAAAGTGACAGCTGCAAGAAGAAAACAAACATCAGGAGGTCAAAGACAGGTCTTTTGTGAGATATTGTAACTGCAGCACTTCATGCCTACTTGGTAGTCCCTGCATTACCCCTTGGACAAAATTGCCCTCAACAGGGATGTGTGGACATGCTGCTCTGAAGACAAGACTAAGATCAAGTTCAAAGGGAAGAACAAACATGGGCAAAATCAAGTTGTTGTCTGAGAAACTTCAATTTTAGGTGTTTGTAAGTCTCAGTCATTAAAAAATAAACTCTGTGGGGCTGGAGAGTGGCTTGGTTGTTAAGGCACTTGCCTACAAAGGCAAAGGACTCAGGTTAGGTTCCCCAGGATCCACGTAAGCCAGATGCACAAGGTAGCACATGCATCTGGAGTTTGCTTGCAGTGCCTGGAGGCCCTGGCATGCCCATTCTCTCTGTCTGTCTCTCTCTCTGGCTCTCTCAAATAAGTAAATAAATAAAACTTTAAAAAATATTTTTAGGGCTGGAGAGATGGCTTAGCGGTTAAGCGCTTGCCTGTGAAGCCTAAGGACCCCGGTTCGAGGCTCGGTTCCCCAGGTCCCACGTTAGCCAGATGCACAAGGGGGCGCACGCGTCTGGAGTTCGTTTGCAGAGGCTGGAAGCCCTGGCGCGCCCATTCTCTCTCTCTCCCTCTATCTGTCTTTCTCTCTGTGTCTGTCGCTCTCAAATAAATAAATAAATAAATATTATTTTAAAAAATATTTTTAAAAACTGTGTGAGGAAAATATTGGTATGTATGCATGATCACATGTGTGGACACATGTATGCATGTTCATGTGTGTGGGAACATATGTGTGTGCAGGCATACATGTGGTTTTGAACAAGAGGTTGAATTTGAGTGCTTTTCTTTTTTTTGTTTTATTTTTTTCTGGTTTTTTTTCTTTGTCTTCTTTTTTATTTTATTTATTTATTTTTTGAGTGCTTTTCTTGAATGTTCTCCATCTTATTTATTGAGACTGGGTCTCTTTTTAAAAATATTTTATTTATTTAATTGAAAGAGAGAGAGGGACTTGGGAATTCATGGTGTTTCATTTATTTATTTATTGCCTAAGGACTAGGGAGGATTTTCACTGACAAAAAGGAAAATTTCCTCAGATATGAAAGTAAAGGAAGAGCAAGTGTTTGAAGATATAAGGAAAATTTTATGTAACTACAAGGAGAACATAAGACATGACAGTTTTCAATACTAACTACATGACCTGGAGCAAGTTACCTAGCCCATGCAAACCTGCACTTCACTGTTCATAAATGAGATACCTTCTCGTAAACAAGGTCTTAGGGGATTTTTTTTTTTTTTTTCAGTTATACAACTAACATAGAAATGATGATACCCCTTTTTATGCAGTCAGATTCACATTGCTGGAAGAAATCACCTGACTAAGAGCAGCTTTGGGGGGAAAATTAAGGGTTTATTTTGGCTTATAGACTTGAGGGAAAGCTCCATGATGGCATGAGCAGAGGGTGGATATCACCCCCTGGCCAACACCAGATGGATAACAGGAAGAAGAGAGTGTGCCAAACACTGGCAAGGGGACAGTGGCTATAGTACCCATAAGCCTGCCCCCAACAATACACTGCCTCCAAGAGGCATTAACTCCCAAATCTCCATCAGCTGGGAACCTAGCATTCAGAACACCTAAGTTATGGGGGACACCTGATTCAAACCACCACAACTTTGTTCCATCATTCAGTTCCAAAACTTAACTGAACTAGGGGTGCTATTTAGTAGTGGAAACATCTCTTACCTAGCATGTGTGAGTCCCTGTGTTCAGTCTCAAGTAAAACTACACACATGCGCACATACAACACAACAAAATAGGACCAATATTGTATTTTCACTCTACCACAAACTTGTGTAGAATTGAAAAGCAGTGAAATCTTTTATCACCTATCCCATTTCTAGTGTTAACTCACTAGCAAATATTTCAATGTTTACTTCTGGCTAGGAAGTTTGAAACTCCAGTCACCACGATGACATTATCTTGCTTACCAAAAACAAGTCATTCTTTAGTACTAACTACCCTCTGAACAATACATACTCAGTTTCCCTGTTTGGCTCACTGGGGTTTTTAGAGGTGGTCTGCTTCCAGTTAGGACTCATTTGGTTTCCTAGATTCTTATGAAGTTGCCACGCGATCAGGGGTATGGGTATACCTGGCGTCATGTTCTGGTACATCAGCATGACTTCCCTTTTTAACTGTCCCTACCCACTCCAGACAGTGCATTACAGATGAACATGGAAATAGAGCACTGGAGATACATTAGTGGGGTCTTCTTTTTTTAAAAAAAAATATATTTTACTTATTTATTTGAGAGAGAGAAAGAGGGAGAGAATGGGAGTGCCAGGGCCTCCGGCCACTGCAAACAAACTCCAGATGCATGTGCCCCCTTGTGTATCTGGCTTACATGGGACCTGGAGAGTTGAGCCAGGATCCTTTGGCTTTGTAGGCAAACACCTTAACTGTTAAGCCAACTCTCCAGCCAAAGGGGGAGCTTCTTTTTTTTAATATTTTATTTTATTTATCTATTAAAGCGAGCGAGAGAGAGAAAGATGTAGATCTAGAGAATGGGTTGTTAGGGCCAAGAGCCACTGCAAGCAAACTCCAGATGCATGCGACACCTTGTGCATCTGTCTGGCTTTACGTGGGTCCTGAGGAATTACGTGGGTCCTGGGGAATCAAACCTGGGTCCTTTGCTTTGCAGGCAAGAGAGCTTTAACCACTAAGCCATCTCTCCAGCTGTGATGGCGGACTTCTTGATCCCTTCTCAAGCTGTGGTGGAGACTGCCGATGCCAGGGATTGGATCAGCCAATTCAGAGGCACAGCTGAAGTATGAAGCAGTTCCCTTCTGAAGCTTCAGCCAATACCAAAACAATCACTAAGAATTATCCTGTGTTTGCCCACCGGCTCCCTTCTAAGTATTTTTATATGCCTCAATTTCTTTTTCTTACAACCTGCAAGTTTGGGGGTCTCATTCTCCCTTTTTCATAGTTAAAGAAACTGAATTTCAGAGGCATAACTTGCCCAAAGCTATACAGCGTATGGAAAAAAAAAATGGCAGCTAAGAACCTACCCACAAAATCTTTCCTCGGAAACCATTTGCCTAAGCACTTCTGGATATTGCCTGCTCTAAATCAGGTTAAGAATTGAAATACAATGGGCTGGAGGGATGCCTTAGTGGTTAAGGTGCTTGCCTGCAAAGTCAAAGGACTCAGGTCCTATTTCTCATGAACCCACATAAGCCGGATACACAAGGTGGCGCATGAGTCTGGAGTTCGTTTGCAGTGGCTGAAGGCCCTGGTGCGCCCATTCTCTGTCTATCTCCCTCCCCTGAATCTCTCTCTCATAAATAAAATAAAATAAGTATAAAAAAGAATTGAAATACAAGTAAAATGATCCTGCAGAGCTGAGAAGCAAATGATGTCCAAAGGACCTGAATTGCCACAGAAGTGAGTTTGCACAAATGCCCATAAGGAAGGCGAGCTGCGGGAGCAGCAGTCAAGGAGTTAAGGAGCTCCGTCTTCCAGAACGGGGAGGCAGAAAGTGAGAGCAGCAAGCTGGCTGGAGTGTAGAAGGACAGCCTGGGCACAGCCTGGGCATCTGGGCTGCGGAGGACCAGCTCCAGCCCACGGGCTTTGGGGTGCAAGAAAGGCCTGCCAGGTAGGGAGAGGGAGGAAGAAGGACACAACACGGCCTTTTCAGGAGCTCCCTGCGCCCCTCCAAGTGGAATGGAACAGGGTGAAGGTCCCAGAGTCCCTTCCTTCTTCCTCCCGTACTTTCAGATAAAGCTTTTGTCTTCTCATTCTGAAATCCTTATTTTTGTTTTAAATGAGGATTTTTTTTTTCACCTTTATTTGTAATGTTTGTTTGATCGGTTGGTCATGAACTTCTGATTTAGCTCATCAAAGAATTTATACCATCCCAGGTTCTTTTGAAGGCTTAAATTTTATTGGGGAAAAACGCACTATTTTCCAAATATTTTCCAAAGACACTGCCTGGCTTCTTTATTGTTCTGGTCATTTGCTGGAGTCTCTCGGCGCTTTGGAGGCTCTCAGGGTCAGCTTACAGTCAGCTACTCCATGGGTTCAGAGCAGTTGTGTCTCAGCAGTCACTCAGCATCTTCAGGACTCACTGCGAATTATGTATTTAGAAATTCCTGGTGGAAGACATGGCTTAGTGGTTAAGGTACTTGCTGTGAAGCCTAAGGACCCAGGTTCGACTACCTAGAACCCACATAAGCCAGATGCACATAGTGGCACATACATCTGGAGTTCGTTAGCAGTGGCTAGAGATCCTGGCATGCCTGTTCTTTCTATCTCTAATAATAAATAAAATGAAACATTTTAAATATATATATATATATATATATATATATTTTAAATCTAGAAATTCTGATTACACTGTGATCTTTTTTCCTATATTTTAAGAAACCTTTGTTTGTAGGAGCATAACCTTAGTGTGATCATGACTTACACATAATTTTAATATTTTTTAATGCTTAGCCAAGAGTTCTCCTCAATTAAAGGCTCCCACAAGCTATTTTTGGATAACTAAGAACTTATACATTCCCATAGAGCCTCCTGTGTAACACTGGTGTGTCTGTGACAATCAGCTTCTAGTGGTTTTCCTCTCTCTGGTAGAGACGTGATAGCATCTTTGACATATAAAAGAAAAGGTTGTTGCTATGTTTTGCACACGTGCATCTGGAATCCCCACTTTTACATGTGTCTTTACATTTTGCAGAGTTAGTACATACACTCAAATTACTGTGATAGCACAAAGTAGGAGGAGCTAATTCATTGTGCCAATCTTTTAAAAATATATTTTATTCACTTATTTTTGTTTATTTTTGAGAGAGGAGGGGCAGATAGAGAGATAATGCACACATCAGGGCCTCTTGCTTTACATGGGAACTGGGGAATTGAACCTGGGTCCTTAGGTTTTGCAGGCAAGCGCCTTAGCTGCTGAGCCATCTCTCCGGCCCAATTGTGTCAGTCTTAACCAGCAGTAGCATTTAAGGACAGGGAAACTGCCTTCTTACAACTGCACAACTAGCTTGTGATGGTGGCGCAGCCAGCCAGCAGCCTCCTCTTCGTCTGCCCAAGAGCACAGGCTCAGGGCGAGGCCCTGACTCATAGGCTGCTGTCTGTAAGAGAGCAGCTGTCTGGGAGTTTCCAAAAGCTCTTCATAGGGCCTCCTGTTATGATTTGAATTGTGACTTTCTGAAAGAAAAGGTTCTTTATTTCACAATAACATCAATGTGATTGGCAGGGATTCATAAGAAAAAAAATTGAGCTCCAAAGAGTAACTGTATTCCAAAAAGAATGAGGTTATCCAGAAGTACAGCTAAAACCTTAGAATTTGATGAAGTCCTGAAGCTCAGTTTTATATCAAAAGGGCTCTTTGTTTTTAAGCAGTGCTTGGTACATCCCATGACAAACTTCCAAAATTCCTTCCACTCCAGGGAGATTTGTGTCCACGTGCATCTTGATCTTGCTGTCCTGTGTCCTAATACAGAGTTTTGCAACTGTGGCATAGATGACAGCCACATAAAGTTGATAAGCAATCATAAATGCTTAGCCAGGAGTTTTCCTCAATTAAAGGCGCTCACAAGCTATTTGTGGATACCCAAGAATTGATACATTCCCAGAGTCTCCTGTGTAACACCAGTGTGTCTGCGTCATTTATGATTGCTTATCAACTTTAGGTGGTGATTTAAAATTGCGAATTTAAAAAATGCAATACAGAGAACCAGAAAGGAATGAATAGGTGTTTATTGAATATCTAGGTACTGTGCTAGTTCCCAGTGCATAGTGACTCTGTTATCTTTACACAATGTACTGTAAAGGACTTTGTGATATGACCCACATGTGATGATCATGACTGAACTTGGATGAAAATCGCGTCTACGTGACCTCAATGTTGACTTTTTTTTTGCAGGTATACATGTGTATAATGTGTGGGTACACTTGTGTGGGGGAGAATGTGCGCTTATCTGTGGAGACCAAAGGTTGATGTCCAATATCTTTCTCCATCACTATCCACCTTATTTATTGAGGCAAGGTCTCTCACTAGAAGAAATCTCCAGTTGCCAGCTAGTACCAGGGATCTTGGGTCTTGTCTCTAGTGCACTGGGGTTACAGGTGGGATGCCATGCCCACCCACCATTTTTGTGGGTGCTGGGGATCCACTCTTTGTGCCATCTCCCTAGCCTCTTAATATTTAGTTGCATAGCCATGTTGTCTATACAGGAGAACATATTATTATGTTTGTATTACATATATGTTTTTCTCAAAATAAACAAGCAAATAGGTCTAATGATCTAACAGGCTTTTTTAACATTTATTTTTATTTATTTATTTGGCAGAGAATGACAGAGAGAATAGGCATGCCAGGACCTCCAGCCACTGCAAACGAACTCCACATGTATGGGCCCCCTTGCGCATCTGGGTCCTGGGGAATCAAACCTGGGTCCTTTGGCTTTGCAGGCAAATGCCTTAACTGCTAAGTCATCCCTCCAGCCCACAACAGGCTTTTCTTTAAAAAAAAATCATTTGTTTGAGAGAGAGCAAGAGAAAGGGACAGATAGGGAGACAGAGAATGGGCACACCAGGGCCTCCAACCACTGCAAACATATTCCAAATGGATGCACCACCTTGTGCATCTGGCTTATGTAGGTACTGGGGGATCAAACCTGGGTCCTTAGGCTTCTCAGACAAGTGCTTCAACACTAAGCCACCTCTCCAGCTCTAACTTACTTTTTTTGTTTTTGATTTTTAAGGTAGGGTCTTGCTGTAGCCCAGACTGACCTGGAATTAATCTCAAGCTGGTCTCAAACTCACAGCAATCCTCCTACCTCTACCTTCTGAGTGCTGGGATTAAAGGCATGTGCCACCATACCCACATCTGACATTCTAACAGCCTCATTTTTAAGGTAAAGTTGGAATTCTGAGGAGCAAGGATCTGGAGGGAAGATAACCACTGAACTACAGTGCCAGGGTAGGGACTTCTGAGGATCGTCGCCCATGACGTCCACCAGCAACCATTGTGAACTGGCATAGTTTTCGTGAAACCTACACAATTCTCTTGATAGGACATGATAGAAATGTAACCATGTACACAGTCTTTGGAATTTTGGTAGGAAAAACAAGAACAAGTACAAGTGCTTGTTTTCTAGCAACTATTAATATTTCACTATGATAGAAAGTCCAACAAAGCTGGAGGGATCCATTGTTGGTGGAGGGAGAATAATGTCAGAATTTTACTTAATACTGTAGTATTGATGATCGGGCATGTTAGTGGGCATGTTCATCCAAATAAGAATTTTGAAATATCCTACATGAAAATGTCTCATTGCTCTGCGTATTGTAATTTTCAAAAAAAGGTTCAAGTTGCCAGGCATGGTGGTGCACACCTTTAATCCCAGCACCCAGGAGGCAGAGGTAGGAGGATCGCCATGAGTTCGAGGGCACCCTGAGACTACATAGTGAATTCCAGGTCAGCCTCGACTAGAGGGAGACCCTAACTTGAAAATAAAAATGTTCAAGTAACATCAGTAAAACTCCATTCACAGGCAACGCTGAGGGCTCCTGCACCTTGGGAATCCTTGTCTTGGTCTTTAAGACATGCTCCTCTAACAAGGCAAGGAGAGGTATGCAGAGCCCACATATTTTCTTTCTAGTAGATGCAAGTTAATATACGTAGGATCCAAGAATCCACAGTGCCATGGTCAGTCAGCATTCTTCCCAGGGCTGTCTTCTGGAAAATGGGTTCCCTTGCTTTGTCTCTGTGACTTCCACACAGACAAAACTCAGTGGCTGGTGTTCATGCTCTTATTTGTCCATACAAGCTCTCAATGAGACTCTGTGTAGTCTGGGTTAGGAAGAGACCACAAGCTAGCCTGATAATCCCAACCTGGAGCCTACCTCTTAGATCTTTACCAAGATAAGAGCATAAAACTTACTTTGTTTTCCTAATGTGTAGCATGTAACTATTTCCATATATAGTATTTGTACTCGCTCCTGAGAACCTGAAAATGTGTGGCCTGAGGACTGTAAGACTCAATAAAAATAAATAAATAAATAAATAAATAAATAACTTTTGGGGTCTAGAGAGATGGCTTAGCGGTTAAGCGCTTGCCTGTGAAGCCTGAGGACCCTGGTTCGAGACTCAGTTCCCTAGGACCCACATTAGCCAGAGGCGCAGGGGGCATATGCATCTGGAGTTTGTTTGTAGTGGCTGGAGGTCCTGGCATGCTCATTCTCTGTCTCTCTCTCTCTGTGCCTCTTTCTGTTTCTGTCTGTCACTCTCAAATAAATAAATAAGTTGGTCTTTAAAACCCCAGGCTTTCTAGCCACAAACTCTACACTGAGCCCAACATGCAACACTCTAATTCTCTTGTGTCAAAAACACAAGTACATTAATATCTTTAGGCAGTTACTGTTTTGAAAATTGTATTTAGAAAGTCATCATAGAATTCAGTTTTTTCATAATTAAAGTAGCTTCCACTCCAATTACTTGTTCCAGCCTGCCCTCAGACTTTTATGCCCACGTTTAAGCCAGTTTCCTGAATTTTGAAACATTTTTATTTATTTATGAGAGAAAGAGAGAAACAATCAGAGAGAGAGAGAGAGAGAGAGAGGAGAGAATGGGTGCACCAGGGCGTCCAGACACTGCAGACGAACTCTACATGCATGAGCTACCTTATGTATCTGGCTTATATAGGTCCTGGGAAATCCACCCAGAGTCCTTTGGCTTTGCAGGAAAGCTCCTTAACCACTGAGCCATTTCACAAGCGCTCTGCCTTGCCTTTTACCCAGAATTCATTCCAGAACTCTCAGTGGATGCGTGGAGCTGTCAGCACTACTAGCTCCTGTGTATAGCATGTCTTCTTTTATACATATGAAACTATGTAATAAATTTTAATTTATAATTTAGGTACATTACTATATGAACAAGGGCTAGAGAGATGGCTTAGCTGTTAATGTGCTTGCCTGTGAAGCCTGACAACCCAGGTTCGATTCCCCACTACCCACATCAGCCAGATGCAGAAGGTGGCACATGTGTCTGTACTTCTTTTGCAGCTGTAGAGGCCCCGGTGCATCCATTCTCTCTCTCAATAAATAATTACATCTAAAAAATAGATCAACAAAATAATAACAAAATCATTATAGGAATATATTACAATAAAATCTACTTTTAAAGTATGAACTATTTATTTCTGGAATTTTCCACTTAATACTTTTGGACTGGCAGGAGCTGAAACTCACAGAAACTGAGGAAAGGGGATGACTCTGATTATAAGTTGTAGCATATAAGAAATATTCTCTCTCCTATGTGGATCCTAGCTACAGATGTCTGGGCTTCTGTGTGAGAATGAAAATACTTAGTAGCAGAGGCCAGTAAGTTGAAAAGGAGACATAAAGGGTGGAGAAAGGAAGGGAGGAGGATACTTAATAGGTTGATATTGTATAAATGTAATTACAATGATTGTAATGGGGAGGTAATATGATGGAGAATGGAATTTCAAATGGGAAAGTGTGGGGGTGGGGAGGGAGGGAATTACCCTGGGATATATTTTATAATCATGAAAAATGTTAATAAAAATTTAAAAAAAAAAACAAAAAAAAGAAAGAAATATTCAAACGACGTGCTTCTTGGACAGCAAACTGATCGCACAGCATTGTTCACGGGCACTGGTCTCCCTCCCTGCTCCAGTGCAAGACAAGTGGCTAACATTGCACATGGCGCGGCTTAGCAGCCTGCAAAGATCTGGTGGCAGGCAGCGAGCAGAGGTTTCTACTTTGGGCTGCTTGAAGTCCACCGAGGCTAACAACCAACAACAGCAAAGCCCTCCATCCCCATCCAACATGATGACTGTGAAAATGGGAAAGCGAGCTAGAGGTAGGCAAAGAGGAAAACGGCTGTCACAACTACCATTTCCTTCCCCTTCCCCTGGATAAAGTTTCATGGAAGAGATTCGCCGTGAACCAGGAAAGCTTTCAGGTAAAACAATAATGATAATAATAATGAGTGTCTCTAAATTGTCAGAGACCATTCGGATGTGGACTGTCGCATGCAGTCCTCCTAACACAGCATCCTTACAGGAAGTTTTGTCCATCCTCTCCTCACCGTTTGCAGGTGGAGATAAGAAACGGTGGGGATTCTGATGAACGCTGTGTCCACATGGGTCCCTGTGAGGATGAGGGACTTGGCCGGAGTCACACAGAGAGGTAGAGTTGGAATGTGAACAGCACCGGTTTAACTCATGACACCTTGACAGGAGTGTTCACACAGCAGAAGGAGGGAGTGCTGGACATGGAATAGCATGTAGGACCGGGGTGAAGCCAGTGGCTGGTGGGGAAGCTGTGGTTAGCTTTAATGGACAATGTCACAAGGCCTTCCAAAGTGAGAAATTCAACCTGCAGGTGTAGCACAAGGAAGATTCCAACAGCTTCACATCCTGCTCGGTGTTTGGGAATGTCAATTTTTCTCTTTCATAAATTCGATCATTTGGGATGAGCATGAGGTGGTGGTGTAGTTTTAATATCTCTATGAATTCGTGATGGGAATTTTATTCAAAATTGATATATATAGGGCTGGAGAGATGGCTTGGTGGTTAAGCGCTTGCCTGTGAAGCCTAAGGACCCCGGTTCGAGGTTCGGTTCCCCAGGTCCCACGTTAGCCAGATGCACAAGGGGGCGCACGCATCTGGAGTTTGTTTGCAGAGGCTGGAAGCCCTGGTGCGCCCATTCTCTCTCTCTCCCTCTACCTGTCTTTCTCTCTGTGTCTGTCGCTCTCAAATAAATAAATAAAAAAATTTTTAAAAAATTGATATATATAGACATGATAAATCCTAATTAAAACCCAAGTAAGTCATGCATATTTACATAATATATACTTGTAAGTAAATTAGTGTAGAAAAAACTCAAAGTGATGTCAACACTGACAGCCAAGTCACAGGCATGAAGACAGTGTGGCACACAGTTTAGACTAATAGTTTGCACTAATAGTATAGTAAAAAGTGTTCAGAGTCAGGGCAAAACATATAGGGTCATTCAATCTGAAGTACCTCCACTCTAATACAGAGGAAAGAGACGGATGTTGTAAATGAATTGTGCTAAGATAATTAGGTATCAGAAAAAGACCACTCAGGCTAGAGAAATGGCTTAGCGGTTAAGGCACTTGCCTGTAAAGCCTAAGGACTCAGGTTCAATTCCCCAGTACCCAGAGCACCCATTTTCTTCTCCTCTCTTTTTCTCTCTCTCAGCACAATAAAATAAAAATATTTTTAAAATATAAAAATAAGTTTCAACTCTACCTTATGGCACATAGGAACATTAGACAGATAACACATATGTATAGGCTAAAAAAATCAAACTTTTAGGAATAAAAGCCTAGGTAAATGTCTGCATAGTCTTGGGTAAAGATTCCCTTCCTAGGATGTTAAGATGAAAAGAGCAATAAACTAGACCAAACAAGTAATAAGATAGATTCAATTTGAGAATATGTGTTTTATTAAAATGCTACTAAGAAAAACAAAATGAGAGCTGAAGAGATGGCTTAACAGTTAAGGTGCTTGCCTGTGAAACCAAAAGACCAAGTTTGATTCCCCAGTCCCCACATAAGCCAGACGCACAAGGGGGTGTTATGTGTCTAAAGTTCATTTGCAGTGGCTGGAGACCCTGGCCTGCCCATTGTCTCTCTGTCTGTTCCTTCTCTATCTCTTTCTCTCTGCTTGCAAATAAATAAAGAATTATTTTAAAAAGGAAAAGAATGAAAGGTGGCTACCTATGACAAGTTATTTTACTGTAAACATATGTGTAAATCACCAATAAAACACATTTAGAGTAAAGAATTCCTGCAAATCAATAAAAAGTAAAAGCGAATTCAGCCAGGTGTGGTGGTGCATGCCTGTAACTCCAGCCCTCGGGAGGCAGAGGTAGGAGGATTGCAGTGAGCTCAAGGCCACCCTGAGACTACAGAGTGAATTCCAGGTCAGCCTGGGCTGGAAAGAGAGAGAGACCCTACCTTAAAAAAACAAAAAAAAAAAAAAAAAAAAAAGCAAATTCATTATACAGTCATATTACCATGCTGACATTACTGTTGGCAGCTTAAGGAAAAAGATATTACCATATTCAAAGCTGAGACAAATTGTGCTTTCTTGATCCTAGAGTGAAAAAAAAAAAGGATATACGAACAAAGTTTCTATGGAGTTCAATCAGAACGTGTGTGGGACATTGGCCCGTGTAGGTGGGGAGGTGTGAAATGGGCAGCTTGCAGCCAGCAGCTAGTTATCACTGATACTCACCAGGAGTGGGGCCTATACCAGCTTTTGGATCTGCCTTTAGCCAGATAACACATTTAGTTTTTTCTTTTGGTTAAACAATGGGAAGGTTGACATCAACATCTAATTTTGTTTACAAAAGTAAAAAAAAAAAAAAAAAAAAAAAGGTAATTATGGTTCTCAAATGCCAGGATTATTGGGATTATTGGGAGCGTCAAGAATCAACTGACACAGCACAGTCTGATTGGAGACCTAGCATACACTGTGAAGAGTATCTGTGAGTCCACTCTCTTTATCTTAGAGAGAAAAAAGGGGGTCTCAGAGTCTCAACAATATTGTCACACATCTAACGGGCAAAACCAAGACGTGACCTCAGGTTTCCAAGGAATATTTTAAGATTCCTTACATAGACGCTCACCAACACTGTCCAGGCATACACCTGAATTTTCAACACATCTCTGTAATATTTGAATGGAGGTAAAAGCAGGCTGCTTCCGACCCTTTCTGGATTTTTGGTGTGTGAACATGAATCATTGGAGGACTTATTAATACACTAACTCCTCTCAAACCTTGGAAATCCGCACACTACACTGAAAACTGAAAAGTAATAATGCAAAGCGAGCTAAGACTGGAAAGTTTGGTATGTCTCTGGGAGCTAGGATTCTTTTTTCTTACCAAGGGATTAACTTTCTCAGACATCTGTGGTTTTCTTATGAATGTCTCTATTTTAGACAAACACCATTACTAATGCAGCATAATCTCAACATATGCATTTTCTCTGAATAAATATCTAAATTTGATTTGTTCCCCATGTGTTACAATCTCAAGTACAATTAAGAAACAAATATGTAGATGTAGGAGAACTGTAATTTTAAAATGTATCAAATAATCGATCAAATACTTCTTATATTTAGGAAACGCATCTTGTTTTAGCATCATTAGGTCTTCATGAACATCACAGTCCTGGCTTTATCAACGTTCCTCATTGTCCATGTTAAATACAGAAGGTTGTTGGCAGAGCTGCCATCTCAGATTTGCAAATGTCAGATAAAACAAACGTCTTCTGCTTAATCAATCATGTTCAGCTTAATTATGTGTAAGTGTGAAGATTAAATTTAAGGGAACTTGACATGTGTCTATGGTTTTAGCTACGTCCCCTCCTCTCTGCATGTCACCAGATGTTACTCTCCCAGGACTGCGTTGGTCAGTTCTTACAGCTGTCACACAGAGGGGAGAGCTAATTAGTTTATAGGAGACAAGACAGACAGTCCAATTTCTCAACCAGACACCAAAGCCAAAGGCACACAAATGGAAATACGTGTGTGTTTCTCGTGTCCTTTGTTAAAACCTTTAAAAAGTATTTTTAAATTTTTATTTACTTATTGGAGAGAGAGAGAATATGGACCCACCAGGGCCTCCAGCCACTGCAAAGGAACTCCACTCACATGCGCCACCACGTGCATCTGGCTTACGTGGGTCCTGGGGAACCAAACCGGGGTCCTTAGGCTTCACAGGCAAGTGCCTTAACCACTAAGCCATCTCTCCAGCCCTCTCATGTCCTTCTTCTTCATCATCATTCACAGAAATTCACAGTATAACAAATCCCAACAACCAAGATGAATGGTTGCATTATGAAGGAAATAACTATTGAAGTCCTCTCAAGACAGCCTCTTAGGAAAATATTCCAGAAGCTACAATATACAAGAGTCACATCATGACAGGGAATCCATGAGCCCAAGGTCACTGCCTTCAAAACTGGGCGTCGTGGCAGACACCTGGGATTCTAGCACTCAAGCGGCTGAGAATGGAGGACAGCCAATTCAAGGTCAGTTCAAGCTACTTGAACTTGAGAATTTGTCTCAAAGAAGAAAAAAAAAAAAAGACCCAGAATTCGGTTTCCATGCTGGGTCTCTAGCCTCTGACGTTATCAGGGTGTATGCACCAACAAGTGCATTTTTAGAACACTTTCAGAAATAATCGTATGAATGCCTTCTTAATAAAGTAAGGTAGAAAATTTTAGACTTGGCTGTCAAGTTCAAGGTGTTATATTTGGCTGTCTCTTCATTTTGCTTCTTCCCACCGCCTCCTTTGCTGAGAAATGCGCTACTCTTTCCTCAGAAGTCAGCGTTCACACCAACTCCTCTGGAAAGTCTCCCCTGACGCCCGGCCCTGCAGAAGGCTTCTTTGTAGGACATTCCTACAGAATCTCTTGTTTTTCTTCTTGTTATCGCAGTTTGCAATAGTATATTTACTGGTGGAAATTAACAAAACAATATCAATCTCTGGCATGAAATTTCAAGTGCCATGAAATTTGAGACTATGAAATTTTTGTTCACTGTTGTGGCCCCACAGCCTAGCAAAGCACAGCAGAATGGCTCAAAAGTTATCTGTGAAAGAAATGAGGATGATACAAAGCCACTGTACTGGCTATGAAGTGAAAAACTGGACTCAGAATTCTAATTAGTTTCCATTATACAACCCAGTGAGCCCACTCTTTCACCTAACCTACAAACCACCTTTCCCCTCTTGATGCCCAGATGTTGGGGGCAAAGTAGTTCATTGACATACAGACAATTCTGAAATCTAGGCAGCTAACAAAATTCTGATGGCCAAATCAAAGACCCTCCCCAACAAAACCTGAGGGTGAGGACTACATCTCATGATGTAGTTCAGGCTGGCTCTCTTGCCTCAGCCTCCTATAAATACTAATGTAAAAAAATATAATAAATATTAAAAAATGCCAGTAAGAATTAACATACTACTAACTGTATTTTAAAATCATTTGTGGGCTGGAGAGATAGATGGCTTAGAGGTTAACATGCTTGCCTCTGGAGCCTAAAGACCAAGGTTCAACTCCCCAGTACCCTTGTAAACCAGATGCTTAAGGTGGTACATGAATTCATTTAAAGTGGCTATATGCCTTGGTGTGGCCAGTCTCTCTCTCTCTCTCTCTCTCTCTCTCTCTTTGTCTCTGTCTGCTTGCAAATAATTGTTTGTAAATATTAACAGTGCACAATAAATACTACAGGAAATGTTTACTCTCTGTTGATTGCGGAGTTCTCTCCTTAAAGAGTTTACATTCAGGCTCAGAGGAATTAATCTCCTTCTAACAAAGGGAAGCACATCTAAGAATGTCAGACCATGTGGTTAAAAGCAGTGACTGAGCTTAGTAAAGGTAATGAATTTTGTGTAATTTCCACAGGAAATAAAATAAATATCTCATTAGAAGTAAATAATATGGAAGAAAAAAAAACTAAACAGCTGGATATGCTGGCGCACACCTTTAATCCCAGCACTCGGGAGGCAGAGGTAGGAGGATCACTGTGAGTTCGAGGTCACTCTGAGACTACATAGTGAATTCCAGGTTGGCCTGGGATAGAATGAGACCCTGCCTCAAAAAAAAAAAGAAAGAAAGAAAGAAAGAAAGAAAGAAAGAAAGAAAGAAAGAAAGAAAGAAAGAAAGAAAGACCTAAACAGATATAGAACACCCAAGAAGATACCTTTGGGATCTTTACAGCTGCTTTTGCTCTTGAGAAAGTAATGGCTCGGGAAGGACAGGGTGCTTGGCCAGCGTGGAGGAGCTGAAGGAGGAGAATCCTGTTCTCCAGGCCTTGCCACCATGCTCATTGCCACCGCCAGCAACTGCTTTCTCAACAGCTGTAGGACCCGTCGAATTGTATGTAGTCTTGTCTTGTGAAGCGCGCATGAAAGGTTTAGCCATTTGTCAGTAAGATTAGAACAAATGATAGTATTCACTGAAAGGGCCAGGAAGTTGATGTGTTCTCTCATGTGTGATGTGAGGAATACTGAGCATAACTCACGGGGAACCATTTTCATGAGACAGAAATAGTGAGTAGTTATGTAACCGCGATGTTGTGACCTGAGCTTTAACCATCAATGCAGCAGAGCTCAAGAGGGGGAAGAGGGAAGTGAGGCAAATAGATTGAGAACGGGCATCATGGATCTGTTCTTAGAAAGAGAAAAGTTTTTTGTTGTTTTTTTAGTTTTTTTTTGAGGTAGGGTTTCACTGTAGCCCAGGCTGACTTGGAATTCACTCTGTCATCTCAGGGTGACCTCAAATTCACAGCGGTTCCCTGGGTGCCACCATACCTAGCTTAGAATGAGAGACTTGTGATGGAGCTATGGTAAGAGTCAGATAGCCTGACTTGGTATGAGCTTAATTAAGAACAATAAACTTTGTCACTTGCCCCTCTGTCAGTAGAAATGTTCAAAGAAAATCCTGGATACAAATCATCTGAAGGAGGCAGGAGAGATGGCTCAGTGGTTAAGGTACTTGTCTGTGAAGCCTAAGGACCCTTCAATTCCCTAGTCCCACGTAAGCCAAATGCACAAGGTGGCACATGAGTCTGGAGTTTGCTTGCAGTGGCTAGAGGCTCATGCAGCCTATTCTCTCTCTGTCTGTCTGTCTGTCTCTCTCTCACACACACACACATACACACACACACACACACACACACACACAAACACACACACACATTCTCTTACTCTCAAATAAATAAAAATGAAATTATTTTTAAAAAAATCTCTAGGTGCTGGGCAAATGGTTCAGTAGAAGAAACATTCCAACTACAGAATCTGAATTTGGTCCCCTGGCCCTACATAAAACACCAGAGCTGGCTTCTGAAATCCTCCCAGGAAGCCACCAGCCAGGTGAGAGGTGCAGACAGGAGAATATCCTAGAACTTTATGGTGAACACAGCAACAGCAAAGCAAGAGTCCAGAGAAGGGAAATCCTGCTTCAAAGGAGGTGGCAGGCAAGCCCGAAAGTTACCTTCCAACCTTTACATGCACGCCATGGTAAACACATGTGCACAAACAAGATGAAAAAAAATCTGATGCTAGAATGACATTTGGGCTGGAGAGGTGGTTCAGCAATTAAGGCACTTGCCTGCAAAGCCTAAGGACCCAAGTTGGATTCCCCAGTACCCACATAAGCCAGATGTACGAGGTAGGACATGTGTTAAGAGTTCGTTTGCAGTGTCTAGAGGCCCTGGCAGGCCCATTCTCTCCCTGTCTGCCTCTTTCTGTCTCCCCCCTCTAATAAATTAATAAGTAAAATTACTTACAAAAGTTATAGTTCCTAAATACTGATCTCACTGTATAATAATCCATAATGAAAATATCTGTTTTCTCTAATCATGACCAAGATACTGTATTTCCCACCTAAAGTGGGAACTAAAGACAGAGGAGGGGCTAGAGAGATATGACACAGTGGTTAAGACATTTGCCTGCAAAGCCTAAGGACCCTGGTTCAATTCCCCAGTACCCATGTAAAGCCAGATGCACAAAGAGGTGCATGCATCTGGCATTTGTTTGCAAGGCTGGCATTTGTTGGGGGTCCTGGAGCACCCACTCTCTCTGTCTCTTTCTCTATGCTTTCAGATAAATGCATAATATATTTATAAACTATAGACACATGTGCTGACATGCACACATCTATCAACCACAAACCTATGACTTTACACATATTACCTGTTAAAATGAAAGTAAAGCCGGGCATGGTGGCGCACGCCTTTAATCCCAGCACTTGGGAGGCAGAGGTAGGGGGATCGCGGTGAGTTCGAGGCCACCCTGAGACTACACAGTGAATTCCAGATCAGCCTGAGCCAGAGTGAGACACTACCTCGAAAAACCAAAAAAAAAAAAAAAAAAAAAAAGAAAGAAAGAAAGTAAAAGTTAAATGAGTGAATTCAACAAAAATAAAATGTATAAGATTTTATTATCAACTGTTTTAAACTTTCTTTGAGAATAGCCATGTATAAATAATCAGAAAGTCTTGAATTACAAAGATTCTGATTTTAGGAGGTTTTTCTGAATGGAATGCACTTGGATATATAATCCTTACCATCCCTTCACTATTTATTTCCTCCTTTAAATACTTGTTCTTATTTCTAACCCACATACCTATTCAGTACGTTTGGATTTTGTTTTAAAAAGAAGAGAAGAAACTGTGTTCTATAAAGTGCAAAAAAAGAATTAATGGGCAATTGTAAAAGGAAGACAAAAAGGTCTTCAATTGGGTTTTATCTTTTACCTTCTTCTATTATTAAAAATAGGGAAAACAATGTCTAATGATGACTAAAGATAAAAACACAGAAGAGAAAGGAGGTGGGGAGAAGATTGACACAATGACAGGCAAAAAATGTGAAAAGATGAAAACTGTATGTCGTCAAATAGAGGAATAAATGAAATCATGTGCAGGGGAAAGACAGAGAAAGATGTGGAGAGATTAGATTTGGTAAGAACCACACAGAATTCAGTTCATGATGAGGTATTTTCAATTAGGCTTTTCGGATTTGCTGAGTTTTTACAACTATTGGCATAAATAGGAATAGACTCTTGAAAATTTTCCAACATAAACTCTGTCGAGCTCAGTTATGGGAAATACGTGCCTTAATGGATTGATTCTGTGTATCCCCAACATCTACTCAGCATCCTTACTGGATTAGAAGTAAAGTCAATCATATATACCTTTTTCCTGTGTAGTAATTTCCAAAGACTACAGATAAATGACTGCTGAGTCAGCATTGTTATTTAGTATGGAATAAGTGTCACAAAACTCAACCAAAATGATCCTGCACCATCATAGTTATTTACATTCAGTGCCATTTGTGATACTAAGAAGTTGAGAAAATGAACTTTTGAATGAAGATGCCTGTCGTAAGGTTTTATTATTAATTATTTTTATTTATATATATAGAGAGAGAATTGGTGCACCAGGGTGTTAGCTACAGCAAATGAACTCCAGACAGGCACACCACCTGTGCACGTGTGTTACCTTGTGCATCTGTCTTGTGTGGGCTCTGGGAAGTTGAACCTGGGTCCTTAGGCTTTGCAGGCAAGTGCCTTAACTGCTAAGCCATTGCTCCAGCCCTATTGCAAAGTTTAACATGGAAGTGACCTCCTAATCAAAATGTACAATGAACTGTTAGATTTTTTTTTTTGGTTTATTTTTATTTATTTATTTGAGAGCAATAAAGACAGAAAGAGGGAGAGAAAGAATGGGGGTGTCAGGGCCTCCAACCACTGTAAACAAACTCCAGACGTGTGTGCCTCCTTGTGCATCTGGCTAACGTGGGTCCTGGGGAATTGAGCCTCGAACTGGGATCGTTTGGCTTCACAGGCAAGCGCTTAACTGCTAAGCCATCTCTCCAGCCCGAAGTGTTAGATTTTTAGGTAAAAGCACGTCTGTCATGTGAAAAGACATTAAAAAATATCCTATTACTTTATCTTGACCTAACTGTACGCCAAGAACAAAGTCCTAAGTATTAAATCAATAAAGGCAGTTTACTCATCTGGAAGTTGGTCTTCTTTTCAACATTCCTTAAGTTGGTCATCAAAATTTTATTGTATTTATTTTTCATATTAAAAGGGAAATATCACTCTATCACCAACGTGGCAATTTGATATTGCTCAAAGCTCAATGTATTTGTTGTTAAACCAGTGGTTTTTGTTTGTTTGTTTTTTGTTTTGTTTTTGTACTTGGAGAATCCAAGACTGATTCAAGAGGGGAAAAGCAGTTTTCTGTCCAGAGTTCTATAGATTTGACAAGATTAAGAATTGTAAGTGCTAAAAGAATCCCCCGCCCCCACCACCACCACACAGACAGGAAAAATGCCCCTGTCATTAAGGCACAGCGAAGCTTAAGTTCATGTGAGGAACAGATAAGCGAAGGAGAGCTGGGAGAGAGTGTCAGACCCAACAAAGCCCTCGCACAACTAAGGCAGAAAGAAATGAGTTTCTATCCATGAGTTAGAACTGCGTACACCATTTTGCTTTGTTCCACAGAGTCCCTGAAGAGATTTGTAGCTTTACAAGTGCAATTGCAGGGTCTTTTTCTGCTTTGGATCCAGTTTTTCAGCTTTGTTAGAACGCATGGGGTGGAAATGTGTTCCGTCCTCACTAGATCAATAATCTGAGGTATTCACCCTTACTATTGGGTCATATTTTCTCTTGGAACACTTGTCTCCAAGTGTCGGTAACAGGCATGGCCTTTTACCTGATGTGTTGTCAATAAAAATAATTATTCCATGCTCAAATCATAAAAATAGTTGTTGCTAGAATTTGCTACATCAGGTATATACAGGTAGATATATTTGATGGTATGACTTCAGAACTTAGACTAACGGGGCTGGGGAGATGGCTCAAGCAGTTAAGGATGATTCCTTGCGAAACCTGCTGACCTGGGTTCGATTCCCCAGTACCCATTTAAAGCCAGCTGCACAAAGTGGTCATGACTCTAAAGTTCGTTTGCAGTGGCATGCCCATTTTCTTTCCTTCTCTCTCTGTCTCTCTCTGTCTCTCTCTCTCTCTTTCCCTTCCCTCTCTGCTTGCAAATAAATATATTTAAAAAATCAATTAATTTTTTTAAAAAGTTTAGACTGAAAAAAATTTAAAAAGAGCATCAGTCCTTCCTCCAGGTTTCCACGTTCTGCTGCTTCATTAAGACAATGTTGAGCAAGTACAACCTGAGCATGCCTGTGTCTGCCTTTCCCATTCCCGATCTGCTCATCACTAGAGTCCCATGCTTCTTTGGATGGACAGTTGGCCTGACCCTGCCTCTTTCCCTTGGCTAGCTGAGAGAAATTTTCTGCTTAGGAGATGGGATATTTCTCTGCCTTTTCCAGGAGGGCCAGGATTTCTGACTTCTCAGCCTGAAGCACTTCTAACTGCCTTTCCTTGAGGAAAAAAATAGGTTCTGTGGCAGCGGCTGGTTCTTTGCAGGATTTTTGTTTGTTTGTTTGTTTGTTTTGTTTTTGTTTTGTTTTGTTTTGTTTTTTGAGGTAGGGTCTCACTCTAGCTCAGGCTGACCTAGAATTCACCATGTACTCTCAGGGTGGCCTCGAACTCATGGTGATCCTCCTACCTCTGCCTCTTGAGTGCTGGGAGTAAAGGCATGATCCACCACATCTGGTTCTTTGTGGTTCTGAGATCCTAAGTAGATCTCCTCTCCTGGAGTGGGAACTCCTCCTACGTTACAGGCTGCTGTTTCTCACCCACAGATGTGAAGCGACCTTATTTTTGGAAGCTAACTTGGCTCTTGATGTTGCACACTTTGCTCTCTGAACGTCATAGAGCCTGGATCCCAGGATTTGGAAGGAGCTAAGACACTTTGGAGATAAATCCTACGGTCGGTTGATGACCACAGAGGGAGTGCTGACAGCTCAGGGACTAGAACAGTGTCCTCCCCCAACTTCTACTTCCTGTACGTTTGACATGGGTTGTGTGTACATGGGCCATAGTAATGGTCCTTTGTGTGCCAGGGGTCCTGGGGCTACCCTGGGAGGAGCTCAGCTGACCCCTTACAGAGGACTGCCCTCCTTCACAACAATCCTTGGTGGCACCTGCTTTTTTTCTTTTTAATTATTTATTTATTTATTTGAGAGCGACAGACACAGAGAAAGACAGATAGAGGGAGAGAGAATGGGCGCGCCAGGGCTTCCAGCCTCTGCAAACGAACTCCAGACGCATGAGCCCCCTTGTGCATCTGGCTAACGTGGGACCTGGGGAACCGAGCCTCGAACCGGGGTCCTTAGGCTTCACAGGCAAGCGCTTAACCGCTAAGCCATCTCTCCAGCCCTACACCTGCTTTTATCTGCCCAGGTTGCATGACAAAACACCCCACATAGACAGACTAAACAGGAGACTTACTTTTTTCGCATTTCTGAGGCTGAAAATCCAAGATCTAATTGCCAGTCAAGTGAAGTGCCTCATTTCTAGCTCATAGTTGACCACTTGCATTCTGTGTCCTCACATAGCCTTTCCCAGATACACATGCACTCTAAAGGTCTCTTTCTCTTCTTATAACATCACTCATGCTACTGGATTAAGTTTCTGTTCTTTTATGGGTGTGTATGTGTGTGTGTTTGGTGTGTTGTGTGTTATGTGTGTTGTGTGCGAGTGTATGTGTGTGTGGTGTGTATATGTGCATATTGAGTGTGTGTGTGTGTGTGTGTGTGTGCTGTGTGGGTATGTGTGTATGTATGTGTGCCGTGTGTATTGTATTGCATGTATGTGTGTGTGTTGTGTGTATGAGTGTGTTTTTATTTGTGTATGTGTGTAATTTATGTGTGCGTGTGCTTGTATGTGTGTTTGCTGTGAGTGTGGTGTGTGTATACAAACGTGTGGAGGTCAGAACACATGGTATTATTCCTCAAAATCTTTATCTTCTGTTCTTTGAAAAAGACACTCTCATTGGTCTGGAGGTCACCAATTAGGCTGCCCTGCCTGGCCAGCAAGCCCCAGGGATCCTTCTGGCTTCACATGCCCAGCACTGAGATTACAAGTGCATGCCACCGTGCCCGGGGTTTTAAGTGGCTTCTGGGGCTCAAACTCAGCCCCTCATGCTTGTGCATGAAGCAGTTTGTTGACTAAGTGATCTTCTGAGCTCTTATGCACCCATTTAACCTTGATTTTCACCTTAAAAAACTCATCTGCAGGGCTAGAGAGATGCCTTAGTGGTTAACGAACTTGCCTGTTAAGCCTAAAGACTGAGGTTCAATTCCCCAGCACACACACAAACCAGATGTACATGGTAGCATGTGCATCTGAAGTTCGTTTGCAATAGCTAAAGGCCTTAGCATGCCCATTCTCTCTATATCTCTCTCTCATAAATAAACAAATAAATATTATATATATGCCATTTCAAAATATAGTCACTTATGGATGAGTTGGCTGTGAATTCAGAGGCAGAAACACAATTCAGAAAATGACAGAAACCCACCACCTAATAAAGACTCGAGGGAACTGGATGGGACCCTGTGTTAGGCAGCTGTGTTTTGCATTGTTGACTTCCTGAAGCAATTTCAGTTTGAAGCTATTTAGAGAACTTGGTGTGTGCAAACTTCCTAAATTAAGTCCAAGGGGGCAAATTTGTGTGGAGTCTCTGAAACCACCAGATCACCAGGAAAGACATTTAATGTTACTTTAAAATCAGTAATATGACTGTGATATGGAATTCAAAGGAGATACTTGGATACAGTTTCATACTTTATTTTTCTCACTCAACAATGAATTGTGACAATAATCCAGTACAAGAGCATAAGGAGATAGTATTTTTAGGACTGGAGAGATAGCTAAGCAGCTAAAGCACGTGCCTGCAATGACTAATAACCCAGGTTCAGTTCCTCAGTACCCACATAAAGCCTAATGTACAAAGCTGCACATGCATTTGGAGTTTGTTTGCAGTGGCTGGAGGCCCTGGAACACCCATATTCTCTCTCTGTGCGTCTGTTTATCTCTCTCTCTCTCTCTCTCTCTCTCTCTCTCTCTCTCTCTGTATGCAAACAAATGAATAAATAAAATGTGTTTTAAATAAGAGGTAGTATTTTATATATTTTACAAAGTTTCTGAGATATTTCACTGGAGGATTTGCTACAATTTTCTACCCCATCTGCTATTGATAGCTCTGAGGTTTTATTTCTATATTTTAAATTCTATTTCTATCAATGATGGGAAGTTGTCTTCTGCAAGTATCTTCACGAGTGTTTCACATGCATACACATGCCCATCTGCAATCCTAGTGGCTAAGAGTGGAATTGCTGTACAAGAGCTATTAGCCTCGCTGTGATAGGAGCTGCCATATTGTTCCCCACCACAGTTTGTATGAGAGGATTATGAGTGGGTCTAAAACAAGAAAAGGTTTCCTGGAAATAAAACCTGCCAATATATTGTCTCTGAGTAGTTGGCTCAAAATCCTCAAATATTTTCTCTTCCCTATTACCCCAAACTTCTCCCATGATGTTTTTCCTTTTCATTTCCTTTCTCTTCTTTTATCCTAGTTTGTGGCACACCATGAGCCACTGCTATGTGGTAGCAAAAACTCACTAGAGGACTCCCTAATGTTTTCTTAAGTACAGTTTTGCTCTTTAAGTATTTCTTGCGTGTGTATCATGGCCCTTACTAGCTTATAAGATAGCAAGCAAAAGTGGTCTTGTTGCTCTAATAGTCATATGTAATCTTTGCACTATATAAGAGGGTAAGAAAGACCCTTTACGTCTGGGAATTATTTGCTCATCAGCCTCTTGAAGTAACCTGAGCAATGTTATTCCACTATAGAGGTGAAGAGAACAGAGACGGTAAGGTCAATACCCAAGCTATACAGGTATGAAGTGTCAAGACCAGGGTGACTGAACCGGTTTCAACCATTCCATATCATCAGTGTTTTCTTTCCACTGTCTGACACAATCCTGTTCTCTCTCTGAAACTGGAGTAGTGCCAAGCATTAATAATGAGTTTATAACTGGGCTGGAGAGATTGCTTAGTGGTTAAGGCACTAGCCTATGGAGCCTAAAGGACCCAGGTTTGACTCCCCAGAACCCCTGTAAACCAGATGCACAAGGGGCGCATGTGTCTGGAGTTTGTTTACAGTGGCTGGAGGCCCTGGTGCGTCCATTCTCTCTCATAAATAAATAAAACATTTTAAGAAAAAGAGTTTCCAATTGATTAATCAGATACTCCATCCAGTGCAAACCAAGGGAGACAGCTGCTGGGGGAGGAGCAGGCGCTCCTGTCTTCCACTCTGGGGAGCCTCAAAAGTGGGTCACTCGCCCTCCGATGCAGCCAGTCTTCAAGTAATGCATGAAAACTCTTCTCAATTTTGCGCTGCCTGCATTTCCTTATTCTTAGAGCTTACTTTCCATCTTGATCCCTTTTAAATGCGGTTTTTGTTGTGTAGCCAACAACCACAATAAGGTCACTATTGGATGTTAGCCTCTAGGTTCAGTTTGTTAGGGCTGGTTAAATAAGCAGGGGCGTGTGTGTGTGTGTGTGTGTGTGTGTGTGTGTGTGTGTGCCACAATCAATATGCATTATAAATAACCCTGCTGGCTCAGTGTGTGACTCTCACTACCAGCCCCTGGGCTGCTGCTGCGCGCGCGCGCGCACACGCACACACACACACACACACACACACACACACACACACACACGAAAGCCTCCCTGGGCTCCAGCAGCCTGTCTTGTGTTAGCCTTTGGGCCTTTGCTTTCTAGAGACCGACTCTCAGAACTCCCATGGTGGGAAGATCTGGCTTCGGTTTTCACACTGGAACCCTTGAAAATCTTTCAGGGAGCTGAGGAAAGATGTGTCTCCACAGTAAATGACTTGCCTAGCGCCTAGGCATGAGAAATTTGGGCAGCATTTGGTTGGGTTCTTGTCTCACAGGATCACCTTGGATTCCCACTGCCTTATTTTCTTTTTCTTTTTGTCTCTCGGGCACTTCTTTTGGAGGGACTGGACACATGGATGTGTCTCACTATGGCTTGCAAAGGGCTTGAGGCAGCTGAGAGGAAATGGCTAATTACTTGGAAAGCCTATGAGATGCTGGAAGCAGTTATTTTCAGGCCCAGTGAGGCAAATTGTCAGTATTATGCCAACAGCACCCAGACATGCAACTTCATTTCATGACCATCACCCTTCCTGGACAGGGTTTGATAATGTATTTCACTGCCTTACTTAGAATTCTCTACTCACGACCTCCTCCATGGCTGAACATTGGAATTTCCTTCTGGGGGGGGGGCGGGGAGGGAAGCAAGGAGACAACTTTTCTCAACATTGAGGAAGAATGACTTGAACGTGTATTGCAATTACTAGCTAGTAAGTCAACCTTTTCAAGCAGCATTCAGACCTTGAAGAAATTGCAACCTTCTGAGAGACCAAATATAACCATTTTAAGTAAAAAAAAAAAAAAAAAAAAAAAAAAAAGGCCCAGGCCTGACTTAGATAGAGAACTAGCTGGCCAATGTACTGACCTTTTGCTTCTGTAAGCTTTGCTTGCTTAATTGCTGCCTATCCCCCTAACGTTTCTGAGGAATCTCCACTTCAAGGACATTGCAGAAACAGTCCACCTGCTTAGATAAGAAACTGAGGAATCTCCGCTTCAAAGACAATGGAGATGACTTCATCTGCCTGGAGTGCCCCTAGCTCCTGCCCCCAACTTTGCCCGCTGAAACCCCAAGCCAATCAGAACTGTTTCAATCAACCAATCATGCGTCTATCCCCTACTTCTTTGTTCGAATTCCTATATGAACCCCTTCCCCCAAAAGAAAGGGGCTCCATCCCTCACTACCGCTGTGCCGGACTGTGGGGACAGAGCCCAGGCCTAGGCTTGCAATAAAGACACCTGTTGCTTTTACATTCGAGTGTCTTGGCTTCCTTGGCGGTTCTCTGGGTGACTCCTGGCTGACCCGGGGTCTTGGCCCCTGGTCAGGGGTCTTGGCACAACACTTCCAGGTGGCCTTGACCCCGAAGTTGGAGCCAGCGCTGTCTACTGAGCAGTGACTGGTGAAGTATAGTTGATTTATTTATTTTTTTAATTTGTTTTGGTGGGGTTTTTTTTCTAACAAAGGTAACACTTTGACTTTTGTTCCCCTACCCCCTCCCCACTTTTTAAAAAATTTTTCCTTGTTAAATACTTGATCAAATTAAGAAGCACATTACCAGGATAATACTGTACTGACCCTGTCTACCTCTCTCTGCTATCCCCGGTCAGCTTCTGGTCTGCCAGGATGAGTGAGCGCATCCTGAGACCACCGCAGTAATCGGGAGTTGGATTCAGAAATGTTCACGGTGAAGAAATACCTCCATGACGTCTGCTTTTAAAACTGATCTTAGGGATTAACAAGCCAGCCTGGTGGGATGATTTCCATTATCATTTAACCAGAAATGGTTCTAAAAGTGTGTGTGTGTGTGTGTGTGTGTGTGTGTGTCCCCACATGGTCTTAGACCTCCTTTTATAATGATTGTATTAACTTACGAGCTCAGGTGGTAGTTTCCTTACAGCGCATTGGCTGAATATTGGCGTGTGAAATGCCCCGTTTACTTCCTCTTTAAGTAACCAGCTGTCTTGGGCTTTTGTTTCTACCAGTCTTTCACCAGAAGGAAAACTTCTCACATATATGGGGTTTGCTTGTTTGTAGGGTGGTAAGATATTTTTTCCTTTTTTCTTATCCCCTAACATCAATGCAGGTAAGGGTGGGTGGGTGAGGAACATTTAATTAGCGTGTTACATATAGCTGGCTGGGCGGGTGGGCTGTTGTTAGTTTTATTTTAAAAAATCTTGCCTAATAATGTCCACTAGCTTTCATGCCTGGTCACCAAGATAAAACAAAAGATGCTTTAATTTTTTTTTTTCTGATACTTTAATTTTTAAGTATAGAATACATGACTCAGTTGAGTCTTTTTTTTTTCCTTCTATTTTTCAAGAAGAGCAAATTGGGAATTGGGTAAAATTGAGAGGTTGCCTAATGGTAAATGAACTTAAGTTAGTTCTCTATTGCTTATTATTTTCCCAAAGCAAACAGATAGAAAGAATACATGTTGCCAGACTGCCTCCCCTGGCAGGGAAACCTCTCTCTGCAGACCCACCAGGGATGCTCACTGCCATGGCCACATCTTTATATTTATTTATTTATATTATTTATTTATATACTAAACTTTATTTTTATTTATTTATTTGAGAGAGAGAGAATAGGCACACCAGGGCCTCCAGCCACTGCAAACAAACTCCAGATGCATGTACCACCTTGTGCATCTGGCTTATGTGGGTCCTGGGGAATCAAACTGAGGTCGTTTGGCTTTGCAGGCAAACACTTTAGCTGCTAAGCCATCTCTCCAGCCCCATGGCCACTGGCTGTGCAGCATGGCACCCCACTGTGGCAGTGGATGGCTAGGGGAATTTTACCCCCAAACCTTAAGGTGAGTGTCCCTTTGTTTCCCCCCTCCCCCTTCCTCTCTTTTTGGCTTTTGCTTTTAAACTTTCAGTAAATGTCAGGTAATTGCAGGCCACAGGCATGACGGGCAATGAGCTGGCGAAGAACCAGGGGGGAGATGTCCCAAACCTCCCCTGTGTGCATGCACTTCCGAATGTGTCCTCGGTACTGGGAGCAGAGCCCGGCCGGGGAAGGAGCAAGGACAAGGCTGTGTCAGCTACTGCAGCTTTCAAACAAACCTGGGGTCTCTTTGGACTTCAAAATTGTTCCTATGCAGCTTATTTTATTTTTGTTTAATCAAATAAACAAAGAGGGTTTTTCCATGGGGCGGGGGAGGGGGAAGAAACCACAACCTTAATTTGTTTCTTCAACCATTTATACAGGTCATATGCCAAGCTGGGGCAATCAGGGGGCCTCTAAGCTGGTTAAGAAGGATCTGGTATCAACAGGTCTGCCTATGGAAAACCACTGGAAATACAACCTACCGCCGCCTTCACTGTGGCCCGCACAGCGATGCTCACCAGAGATGTTGTGTGAATTGGTCAGTTTCTCCGCAAAAGGATGGGATGACGTTGAGGATCTGGAGACGATCATATAGTTATAAGGATCCCTAGTAAACAGAGGCAGGAAGGTCAGAGAGAGAAGGAGAGAAAGAAATATGATAAAGGAACAGGGATAAGAGAAACAAACTCCCTCAGAGCTTCACCCCTGCCTACGACCCGTTTTTAGCCCAGCAACGCCTAGTTTGAACTTTTCACCTTGAAAACTGTGCGGTAATCAACAAGTTCTTATAAGCCACGGAGTCTGTGGTACTGGAGTAATAAGAAACTAATGCTGTCACCAAGACTGATTTTTTTTTTTTTGCCACCTCAAGTTTGGGGCTTGGGGGTGTCACTTCAGATAGTTCAGCTTGTTGCCAGACCCCACCGTGGCTCCAGCTGCCTGCAGTTCCAACTCTTCCCTAACAAGAAGCGGCGGTCCCCCAACAGGACAGCCATCATGGTGGTTGTCCCGGGGTAAAAGTGGAAGGAAGACCTCTCACAAGCCCTAGACAACACTTCGGAAACAGGTGTGTCTCTAGAATCCTCTCCTTGAGGAGCCTCAGCAAGGGAGCATGAGCAATGCGTCTGTAACTGTCCCCTCAGCTGCTTGTGGCAGCCGGGGGTCCTTCCAAGGAAGAAGTCAAGTTTACTTTGTTTATATCTTCAGAGGACATTTTGCATTACTTAAAAACTTTGGGTCTTGGGCTGGAGAGATGGCTTAGTGGTTAAGCGCTTGCCTATGAAGCCTAAGGACCCCGGTTCAAGGCTCGATTCCCCAGGACCCGCGTTAGCCAGATGCACAAGGGGGTGCACGCGTCTGGAGTTCGTTTGCAGTGGCTGGAAGCCCTGGCATGCCCATTCTCTATCTATCTATCGGCCTGATTCTCTCTCTGTCTGTCATTCTCAAATAAATAAAGAAAAAAAATTTTAAAAAAACAACTTTGGGTCTTACCCGGCTTAGTTACCCAGCTTAGTGATGCACGTCTTTGAATCCCAGCACTCGGGAGGCAGAGGTAGGAGTATGGCCATGAGTTCAAGGCTACCCTGAGACTACATAGTGAATTCCAGGTCAACCTAAACTAGAGTGAGACCCTACCTCAAAAAAACAAAAACAAAATTCAGGTCTTAAATGACCCCATTAGAAATTAGGCTACCAAAAGATAAGATTATTAACATGATTTTAGTCTTTCTGCATTTTGCATAATTATTCTATCATTAAACGGGGGGGGGGGGGGGAATCAGCCATGCTTTTCTCGGCTTTCTAATTTTATCATGTAGTTAATAGTATTTCCATACAAATTACTGTCCTCAAATCTCAACTTGAATTTCAGACTCAGAAAGATCCTTTGTTAGTTGCTCGGCAACGCAAATAGGTAACTATCCTTTACTTTAATTAGAATCATATTTAAGTTTGAAGTCTTGACATTCCGGGTTGTATATTTCTAGTGAGGATGTGAGGTTTCATAGTTGTAATTTACTGCGTGGTTCTGAGCTTCCAGAAGTTAATATTCACAGATGAGTTTCCAAATGGAAATTGCCAGTGAAAGCTATCATTTTGTTTTATTTCAGGACTGCTTACCAAAAAAAATAAAAATAAAAAAGGATGATTTCTAGAACAAGTGCAGGGAAGCCATTAGCACCAGGCAATGAGCAGTCGGCTTTGGTTGTGAAGTCAACTTATGGAAAGCCTACAGTGCACAGTGCCTCTCAAAAAGAGATTCAGCTCCTAGGTCTGAAGTCTGTGGACATATGTAAGCAAATGAATTGTAAATCATAAAATCACCTGGCATAGGAGTTAAGGCTGAAGTTGTAACTCGGCAGTGGAAGCTAGGGCCCTGAGTTGGATCCCTAGCACCACAAGGAGGAAACACAAAAAGAAACAGCATTGTGTAGCTAGAATAATGTACCTCTAATTCTAAATATTCAAATACTCATATGTGGATCCTAGCTACAGATGACTGGGCTTCTGCGTGAGAATGAAAATACTTAGTAGCAGAGGCCAGTAAGTTAAAAAGGAGACATAAAGGGAAGAGAAAGGAAGGGAGGAGGATACTTAATAGGTTGATGTTGTATATATGTAAGTACAATGATTGTAATGGGGAGGTAATATGATGGAGAATGGAATTTCAAATGGGAAAGTGTGGGGGTGGGGAGGGAGGGAATTACCATGGGATATATTTTATAATCATGGAAAATATTAATAAAAAAATAAAAAAATATTCAAATAGATGCTAGACCCCAAAGGGAAGGGGGAAGTTCCACCCACCCCTCCTGCCACTTTTGGTTGTGGGCCATATTTGGTATACATGCTGATAATAATTTGGTGATTAGTCGAGTGTCTATGGAAAATTTTCTTTTGAACATGACTGAAATGCTCTTCATGTCCATGTTCACTTTCCTGTGAAGAGCTGTGTCTTCTCTAGAACGAGCCTGTGATAATTTGAATGTGACTCTTTGACTATATGGCCCCATAGACTCAGGTATATATATATATATTTTTTTTTAAAAAGCTTGCTTTCTTTTGTTCATTTTTTTTATTTATTTATTTGAGAGCGACAGACATAGAGAGAAAGACAGATAGAGGGAGAGAGAGAGAATGGGCGCGCCAGGGCTTCCAGCCTCTGCAAACAAACTCCAGACGCGTGCGCCCCCTTGTGCATCTGGCTAACGTGGGACCTGGGGAACCGAGCCTCGAACCGGGGTCCTTAGGCCTCACAGGCAAGCACTTAACCACTACGCCATCTCTCCAGCCCATAGACTCAGGTATTTTTAAGAACTGATTTTCTTGGCTAGCTTCCAGAGTCCAGCTGGGCCTCTCATGTTCTGTGTGGGCAGCACATGGTGGTCTTTAGCACAGGGTCATACCTTTTACCTCAAGTGGGTAATCAAGTCCTTGGACAGAAGCCTGTCTTGCTTTGGGGACCTCAGTAGGTCTCTGCAATCAACAGATCAATGTGGTAGCAACCAATTTCTGGTAGTGGGAGTTACAGGACAGAGACAAATGTTTTAAGGTAAGGCTTCATCCCACCCTCTCCAGGGCCCTTCTCCTCAGGCACCGCCCTATTCTCATGGTGAGGGTAATATATGTTAGTCTACCTTCAAGGAGAAAGGGTTCTATGGTGCCAGTGGTACCAATTCATTTTGGGTTTAGTTTTGCATTTATTTGCCTCCACCCTCCCTTTCCCCTCTCCACAAACCGTTCCATCACTGTTGTCTGGACCTCCAGGTGCTTATCCAGTATGGCAGCCACTCAAGCTGATCCATCCAGGTTGGGGCCACAGATGAGTTAGAACATGTGGTGTTTGTCTTTCTGTGATTGAGCATGTGCACTGATTATGACCTCTTCCATGTTCCTACAAATGTCAGTGTCATTTTTTGAACTTCTTACTAAGTCCCCAGAGGCAACTTCCTGCTTGTGGGGGTGGGGGTGTCACTGGGGGCAGATCTTCAGTCCAGACAGACTGGATGTGCTCAGAGCAGTTTGAGCTCTGACTGTTGCTGTCTGCTGGTGTGTTCTCTCTCTCTTTCTCTCCTGTGATGCATGCTGGAGTGAGCCAGCTTTCACTGCCATCATGGGACTTCCCCTGGACTTTGTAAGCATGAGATAAACCCCTTCCTTCCATTCACTGCTTCGGGTTACAGGTTCGTCTCTGCAATGAGGAACTGATTGCAACACAACCCATCAGCACATACCTGTAATGGGCTTCAAGTGTTGTCGCATTCAAAGCCAGGACAAATAACTAATTTTTTAAACTTTTTTTGGTTATTTTATTTATTTATTTATTTGAGAGCAACAGAGAGAAATAGGCAGAGAGAGAGATAGAGAATGGGCGCTCCAGGGCCTCCAGCCACTGCAAACAAACTCCAGACACGTGCACCCCCTTGTGCATCTGGCTAACGTGGGTCCTGGAGAATCGAGCCTCGAACCGGGGTCCTCAGGTTTCACAGGCAAGGGCTTAACTGCCAAGCCATCTCTCCAGCCCAAATAACTAAATTTTTAGGATTTGTTTTTCCCATGGTTTAGAAAAGGTAACTTGGTACTTCACTTCACACATCTACTTGCTATGATAGCACAGGATGCATGGCCCAAGTTTGGAACCATGGGTGTGGCTATCTTAATGATTTGTCTGTACCAGGAAGGTTAGTTTATACAAATGATAACATGATAGCTTAATCGGATAGGGATCCATTGTCTCTATCATTCTGAACGCTTATAAAGCTACTTATAAGCTGCTACCCACCCTCCTTTTTGTCTTGGATAATTTCCCCTGCCTCAGTTCTATCTTTTGACATAATATAGAGGTTGGACTTGCAAGTGCTCTGTGATTGACTGCCAGGAATGCAGCCCTCCTTCCTCTGCAGCACATCTGAGAGTTCTGTTCCCATCTGAAATCTCTCCTGTGGTCAGCTTTAACAGTGGTATTTTCTTTACATGAACATCAGCCAAACACACCCATCACTATGGCAACAACAGCAATAAACCTCAGAGATGAGATTCCAGTTGAATCTGTATGACCTTGTTGTGAATACTACTCAACTCTGTTTTCTTATGGAAATGAGCTAGTTAGCAGTTAAGAACAGGATAGTTATTGAAACGCCATAGACACAATTGATATTCCAAACTCCTAGTTGCCTTGAGAGTAACCAGATTTTATGTACCCACCACAAGGGTAACTCACTACAGCTCATCGTAGCTTGTTGAATAGGCATCCAGATCTTCTAAAACGCTTCAAATAAGTGCATTTTTTTGTATTGCAAAGATTCATATAAACTGCCAGTTAATATTTTAAGAGTGAGGAATATTTGGGTATTTGGGGTATTGTCATTACTGTTTGTTATTTAACATTTACCTGCAACATGTTAATATGAAATAGTTTAAAGCTGACGTGGAGAGGAAGATTTCTCTTCACTTTCCTCCTTTTGGAGTAATGCCCCTGAATGGTAGCTATATTTTTGCACCCTTGGCTTTGGGATAATTAATTCCTGTGAGAGCTAAGCAACAGCAGGTTTCAGAAAGGAAGTATCTCGAGCAAACAGATGAGAAATGTAGCAGTGTTTGAGAAATGTAGAGAAGGTAGTTGATAAACATACAGCAGAGAGATGGGGATTTTGAAAGCTAGGCAAAGGAAAAATTATGTAATTATTAACTCCAGGAAACCAAAGGACAGGTCCAAACGTGTCATATATCATCTGGCTCCACAGTGAACACTGTGTTCATTGATCCATCCAGTGAGCTATAAGAAGGAAAGCAGGGCTGGAGAGATGCTTAGTGCTTAAGGCATTTGCCTGGGAAGCCTAAGGACCTGGGTTTGATTCTCCAGTACCCATAAGTGAGGGAGGGGGTGGAGAATAGAAAAGCGCTAGGGTTCATTGATTGTCAGCCAGTCTAAATGACTGGGAAAAAAAAAACCCGGAAGCTGTAGGCTCAGTGAGAGACTTAAGGAAATGTGCAGAGGAGATGTGGTTTTGTGAGGTAGGCTTTCACTCTAGCCCAGGCTGACCTGTAGTCTCAGGGTGGCCTCGAACTCATGGCGCTCCTCCTACTTCTGCCTCCTGAGTGCTGGGATTAAAGGTGTGTGCCACCATGCCTGGCTTAATTTCAGATTTTTGTAGTAGCTGCAGTCTTTTTTTAAAAAAAAGGACAGAGAACAAAGCAAATTTAAATTTATTATATTTTCCATAACCAGCTGAATGCAAATTTCATTATCTACATGGTACAAAAAAAAAAATAGTGGGGGTTGGAGAGATGGTTTACCAGTTAAGCGCTTGCCTGTGAAGCCTAAGGACCCCAGTTGGAGGCTCAATTCCCCAGGACCCATGTTAGCCAGATGCACAAGGGGGCGCACGCGTCTGGAGTTCATTTGCAGTGGCTGGAGGCCCTGGTGCGCCCATTCTCTCTCTCTCTCTCTCTCTCTCTCTCTCTCTCTCTCTCTCTCTCTCTCCCTCTTTCCCTTTTCTCTCTCTGTCTGTTGGTCTCAAATATAAATAAATAAATAAATAGGGACATGAGGACACAACTCAGTGAGTGAAATGTCTGTCTTCAAGCATAATGGCCTGAGTTTGGTCCCCAGTACCCAGGTAAATGATGGGCATGATGGCATGTGCCTGTGATTCCAACACTGGGAAGACAAGGACAAGAGGGTGACCAAGGCTTGCTGGCCAGCCATTCAAGCTTAATGGGTGAGCATCCGGCCAATGCAAGGCCTCATCTCAGAAAAGGGAGACAGTGTTCTTGTGGAACACCTGAGGCTGTCGTATGGCATCCACACCCGAACCACATGCACATACACTAAACGTTGTTGTTGTTTTTTTTTTAAGAAACCTCATTATAAATATTTCACTATTAACTGAGAGTTTTATTCAAATTCAAGTTTGTCTTTTACATTTTGTCATTCCTCAATGTAGACGCTAACTTTTCATCAAATAAACTTGAGCCATATGTAGCTTTCATAAAATTTGTGGTTGCCAAAAAGGTGGTTTTCATATGCAATCTTTGGAACATACTTTAAGTGTTTTACAATAGCCAAAACTACTTATGGTTATAATTTATTTTTAAATTGGCTGAAACAACAACAACAACAAAAAAAAAAACAATTAAAAAGATTCAGTTCCTTAGCCTTCCAACTATATTCCAGGTGCTCAGAAACAACACTTACCTAGTGACTACTGTCTTAATGAGCATGCCCTGTTGAATATCTGAGAAGTCCAAGGATTTCAGTGAATGTTACCTGGTCAAAAATTCACACTCACACACACACACACACACACACAAATTCTCTCTTAAAAACGGAAGTGAAAAAGAGAATCTTCACTCTCCCATCAGATAGGCAGTTGGAAACATGGCTTTCAAAAACTGCATGGGACTCCATCTGTTTTCAGAGCAAAGGGACATGGACATATGAATAAAAGATTCTAGAGAACTGTCTATCAAACAACTATTATTCATTTATTTGAAAGAGAGAAAGAGAAAGAGAGAGAGAGAAGAAGAGAGAGAACGGGCATGCCAGGGCCTCTAGCCACTCAAACGAACTACAGACACATGTGCCACCTTGTGCATCTGGCTTATGTGGGTCCTGGGGACTCAAGCCTGGGTCATTTGGCTTTGCAGGCAAGTGCCTTAACCACTAAGCCATCTCTCCAGCCCTGATTATCCTTTACTTAAGAAAAAAAATTATTCGTCTTCAAGCAGAGAGAGGGAGACAGACCGAGAAACAATGGGTGTGCCAGAGCCTTCAGATGCTGCAAACAAACTCCAGATGCATTTGCCAACTTTGTGCTTTACATGGGTACTGGGGAATCAAACCCAGGTCATTAGGCTTTGCAGGCCAGTGCCTTAACTAGTGATCCATCTCTCCAGCCTTTGATAATCCCTTTAAATTTAAAAAAATGGGCATAATTCACATTTTTGTAGTTTAAAACTCTCATTTTTATATATTTATTGTACATTGTACTATGTTACATAAGAACATTTTCACATAAGTATGCAATGTACATTGAGTACATTCTGTTTTGTAGTTGATGTTTTTTTCCATTTATAAATGAATTAAAATTAAAGAATGACATTTAGGAAGTATGGTAGTGTTCCTGAGACATGGACCATTAAAGCTAGTATCTAGGACAACAGAAAGCTACGAAGAAAAAAAAAAAGAGAGATCGAAATACTTTGGGCACAATTTTAGTTTCCTCAGAAGCATGACCAAGAAGAGAATTTAGAGCCAAACTATTGATTTTGAGGTAGTTCCAGGAAACACCTGTTTGGGAATAGAGAAATGTGACAGGACAGGAGAGGAACCAATAAGTGGTATGTTATCAGAGAGCTTACTGTGAGGAGTGGAGCTCGGCCCACTTAGAAACTCTAGGATATGATGTAGAAAATTGGCTTAGAGTTATAGCCTCTCCAGAAGTGAACTGAGGATTTTATATACTCACTACTTCCTCAAGTGATAGTAATTCATTGGGCAATCTGAAGAATGGGACCTGGTGGGTCAAGAAAGTATCTTGAAAAGAAATATATCAGGTGCTAGCAGCTAACCATCAGAACAATGTGTCCAGGTGGGTAGATAACAGGGTGAATTAGTAGACATTCTTTGACCTCCACTATACAGCGTGGTAAGAAATGGGCAAGGAGGTGTGTCTCAGATCTCTAGATCTGTTTTGAAGTCCATGTTTAGTGGCCCAACTATCTCCTCGTGTTTGACCTGAGATCCTGATTGAATGAACCCAGTTCTCTCCCTTCCCAGAGAACTACCAGTGAAGAAAATAAAGATAGAGGAGAATTATAGACGTGGCAAAGGTATTTGCACTGCCGCGACAAACTCTGGACCGGAATCAGCTTGTGGGAGGAAAGGGTTTAGCTCAGGCTTACGGAATCCAGAGGAAGCTTCATCATGGCAGAAGAACCTGGCTCGGTTCCTACATCCGCAGCAGAGAGGCCGAACAACAGCCAAGGCTCAAACTGAGTCTCTACATTCCTGCTGACACACTTCTTCCAGCAGGGCTCTTCCTGCTGGGGACTTAAGTAAGAAGCTTAATCTTTTTTTTTTTTTTCTTAATTTTTGTTTATTTTTATTTATTTACTTGAGAGCGACAGACAGAGAGGAAGTGGCAGACAGAGAATGGGCGCGCCAGGGCCTCCGGCCACTGCAAATGAACTCCAGAGGTGTGTGCCACTTTGTACATCTGGCTAATGTGGGTCCTGGGGAATCGAGCCTCGAACCGAGGTCCTTAGACTTCATTGGCAAGTGCTTAACCGCTAAAGCCATCTTTCCAGCCCAAGAAGCTTAATCTTAATCAAAACTATCTCAGGTATGGGGGACATACACTTAAATTCAAACCACCACACAGACTAATCAGATACATATGAGTCTAAAAACCTTCCCTTTCATTCCAATATCCATCATGGCTCTTCCTACAATTTACGAGTAAAACCAAAGCATATGTAGTATTTTTCATTCTTTGGAATGTGGGAAGCCCATTACTATCCACCAAGGTTTTACAGTGTTCCTTCATTCAATTGTTAAGTCTGTTTTAACTGACCTTAAAATTTTTTGATGAATTCTTAGTCTGTGACATCTTAACCACAGGGAAAATTATGTGGGGATTCCCAGTTTCTAGAATGTAATATAGTAAACTTTGGCTTAAAAGGGGGGGATTTTTCCTATGTGACCTTTCAATGAAGGGAATTCGCAATTCTGCTTTTCAAAAACAATGTTTAGAATAACAAAAGAAGAGGGTAAATCAAGAAATAAAACATTTAATGATTATATCATACATTGGAAATTCTAGGTCATTTCTTCCAAATAGTTAAACAAAAATTATGAAGTAGTTCATGTATCTTTTCCTGCTATAATGCAATACTATACTAGAGTGTGCCATATACAGTCTGCTATTCATTAGACTGATGGTAGTGTGTTTGTTTTAGTTATAATTCTAGGTTCTTACCGTGTTTTGTTAAAATTAATCTATTGGGAATATATTATAAATTTTCCAGTAAAACAAAATATAACTCCATATTTTCTTTGACTATGTGACCATTTCTGACTAAAAGTTGTACACTTTTTATTTTCACTACCTTCAGATAATAAGATAAATGGAGTCATTCATTCCTAACCCAATCATGTTTGTATTTAACCTTGAAGATTAATTTTCTGTTTATCTGACTTAGAATTGTCTTTCATCAACCAGGATGGATGGAATGTTAACCCTCAGTGTTGTAGAAATGGCTTGTGGTAGCTGCCTATTGCTGTAATAAAATGCCTAAGATAATAAGCTTAAACAGGGAAAAAAAGTTTGTTGTGGCTCATAGTTTTGGAGATTTCAGTTCATAGCCAGGTGGATTCATGGATTTGGGACTGTAGCAAGGCAACATATGGAAAAACTATTCACCTCATGGTAGACAGGAAACAGAAAGAGACAGTGAAAAATCTGGAGACTCATTACCTCCTTCCAGGGCATGTTTTTATGTGACTAAAAGTCTTCCAAATGACACTTCATCTCCTAAAGTTTCTTGCTGTTTCTAACAATGCTATGGGCTAGGGAGCAAGCTTTAATACGTGGGCCTCTGAGAGATGCTTGTCCAAACAATACCATTATGACTTGCCTAGTTTAGACTTCAATGTCTGCAAGTATTTCCTGAAACTTTGCAAGATCCAGGAGCTCCAAGTTGTCTCAAAATTCATCTTTGTGTCCAGACACTAATGGAGACAGGTCTAATGTGTTCTTTCCCACCCTACCTCTTTTGATCCAAAAGTAGATTTTGTACAATCTGGAATGTTTTAAACATTTGTTTAATACATAATGTTAGTGGCAATCATAATATGTCCTGAATTTGTGTATTTGTGCCTTTTTATATGTGTTCTCCCATTTTATCTACTCAGCCCTTTAGTTACATTAGCTGTAAGAATTGTGAAGCTAATTATCCTCTAGCTTTAAGGTAATTAAAGGTTTAATAAGTCTCCCATGGTCACCCAGCTAGACATTATAGCAAATGATTCTGTTTAATATTATTTAAGAAATTATTAGAAAGAGAAAAATAGGGAATTTTAGTCTCTCATAGCCTCCTACCAACCATTAATTCTACTAATCGGTCTTTAAAGGGATTTACAGTTATTGAACTTTTTCCAAATCAAGATTCAAATGTAAAATATTTTACATACAGGCAGCAGAGTCCTTATTGTCATTTGGTATAATAAAAGTGACTCTAATTGAAAGTTAATTATTAAAAACAAATTTAGAGTCTACGATTTGTTTTGTCTTAGCCTGGAACCTAACATATCATGTTTAACCATATAAAATAGTCACAAAAATTTAAAAGGGTTTTTTTTTCTAAGTCTGACTTATTAAACATGTCCCAAGAAAATGTTATAGATGGGGCTTATACATGCTTTATCTTATATTTATCAATCCCTTGACAGTTCACATAAATTCATAGAAATCTCTACAGACTTGACAGTAGGATATGCATGAATTTTTGAAGCAGTATGAATCGTGTGTCATATCATGCAGGCTTCAGAAGTTGGCATCAGTGAATCAATTAAGTTCTGAGAGTCATTTCAAGGGAAATAAAATTGGCCATTGTCAGCATCTCTTTTACAGATTTTCTGACCTCATAAAAGTTGTTATTAGCTGTTGTAACAAATTCCTGCTGAGTAGATTAAAATGCACTTTGGTGACATGCTGTAATTGAGTATTTCAAGTTCACAGCAGAGCATCGGACAGCAGAGCTGGACCAGGGCTTACCAACAACTCAGACAAATCTTTCTGTTTTAGGCTGAAAGGGCTTCTAGAAATCATGTCACTTAGTTTGCATTACAAGTTATTATTATGGCTCCTGGATGGGAAATTTCAAATTCTTCAATTAGTCCTGCTTTGAATTTAACTTTTGATACCCAAAACTATGTATTTTCCAAACTAAATGGCACTTAGTCTGATTCAGTGAGCATGCTTTAGAATTCCAGAGATCTATTTTTTTCAGAATGTGGAGTTTTGTCACTAGCTGATTATGGTAAATAAGAATGAATGGGATAGGGCTGGAGGGATGGCTTAGCAGTTAAGGCGTTTGCCTGCAAAGCCAAAGGACCCAGGTTCAATTCCCCAGGGCCCACGTTAACCAGATGCATGAGGCAACACACACATCTGGAGTTCGTTTGCAGTGGCCAGATGTCCTGGCACACCACACCTGTTCTCTCTCTCTCTCTTTCTCTCTGCCTCTTTCTCTGTCAAATAAATAAGTAAAAATAAACAAACAAAAAAAAAAAGAGTGAATGGGGTAAAATGCAAGCCAGACTGCAAAGTCAAGAGCTAGACTAACTTCAGATGTGGCTTGATCAAGGCTCCAACTGTGACATCAGTAGGTTTTGCCCTGGTTTACGACCCTCTGACAGTGCAGCTCTTCACCCCTTGTAATGCTAAGATGATCCTCACCTTACAAGTGCCCCTCATTAAGACCCGTGGGGCAGCCACATGGTTAAGCTCTGGGAATCAAGTTATGATTTCCCCATTACTCAAATAAAGTTTTTGCGTGCTCTGTGAGTACCTAAGACAGTCAGTGTGGTGGGTGAGTCTACTTGTACCAATTGGATTTGGCCACCACAGCCAAGGGACTGGTCCCGCACTGTGACAGGAGGAGGCGGTGGAAGGCAGCTGACTAGCATGTTTGGCCATGGTAAGGCAGCAGTAATGGCCCTGATAAAGGTTAACATCTACTCAGTGGGTTTTAGATGGCAGGCTCAATGCTGTGCGGTTCACTGTGACTTACCTTACTGCCGAACAGGATGGAATATTCCCTGCTTGTTCGTACTTCTTCTCAAGGACTGCTCTGATTAAGATCCCTCATGGAGAAGGAGGGCAGAAAGGAGTGTGGGAGATTCCCAGGGAGATAGAAAGATAAGAGGTCATCCTTGGAACGAAGGGGAGCATGGGCACAGCAGGACATGGCAATGTGTGTTAGGGTTTGGATTATAAGATTCAAGTGAAAGCAGATGACCTATGAGGCTTGCGCATTACAGTACTCATATGATGAGGCAGAAGCACAGGAAAGATGCATCGTGAAGGGACAAGTTATATGGGGGAAAAGGTGAGCACAGAAGGCAAGGGTTGTTTGAAAAGATTTTCTAAGGATGAAGTGTGTGATGGAGCCTTGGTACACAAAGAAGTGACAGAATTGTTAAATGGAAGACCCCAAAAAGGACTTCTATCATCCTGTGAGAATGGCCATAATAAAATGGTGATCAAGCCAAACACTTTTAAGAATGATGAAAAACCTGGTCATTCAAGCATTGCTGATGGAAACGTAAAATGTCACAGCTGCTCTACAAAACAGTTTTGCAATTTCATGAAAACTCCAACGCTCAACTTCCATATATCCTAGCAATTGCACTCCTTGGCATTTAGCCTAGAACAATGAAAATTTATATTGACATCAAACTCATACACTAATGTTTATAGCAGCTTTGAGCCCCAACCTGGCAATAATCTTAAATTCATCAGCTGGCGAATAGTTAAACAGGCTGTGGTATGTCATATTCCACATTGTGAAACACTACTTGAGAATAAAAAGGAATAAATTAGTAACGCATGTTGGAATGGATGGTAAGAGCATTAGGCTGAGTGAAAATACAAACCAACCAATCTTAAACAGTTTTATATGAGTCCATTTACATAACACTCTAGAAATGCTAAAATCATAAAGATGGATTATATATGATGGTCCTTCAGAGTTAGGGGAGGGAAAGGGGAGAGGAAGAGAATTCCCCTATGGTTATGGAATATTTTGGAATCTTAATTGTGTTAGTGGTTAGATGACCCTGCGCATGTGATTAAATAGCACAGAATTGGTATCAGACATTTTAACATCTGTACTTGTAAAATCTTGTGAAATCCAATTAAGTTTTGTAATTAATTGTGCCGTTCAACTTCCTGCTTTTACAGTGCCCTCTAAATATGTAAGACGCGGCCATTGGAAGAGCCTGGGCCATAGGCACATAGGACTCTGTGAACAGTTTCTGTAATTTCTTACCAGTCTAGAGTTATTTTAAAATAAGGCTTTTAGTGAGTTAGGAGAAAGGATAAGAGCTATGTAGGAAAAGAGAGGGGTGCAAACAGAATTATGAGAATTATAGGAGACGGATGGAGAGATGGCTCAGTGGCTAAAGCACTTCCCTGCAAAGCCTAACGACTTGGGTTTGATTCCCCAACATTTATGTAAAGCCAGATGCACAAAGTGGTGCATGCATCTAGAGTTCATGTACAGTGGCTGGAGGCTCCTGCATTCCCATTCTCTCTCTCTCTCTTTTCCATTAACACATAATTTTTTTTTTCATTTTAAAAAGAGCTCTAGGGGAGTCAAAAGAATAGAAGAAAGGTGGCATCCATTGTTTCAAAATTAATGTTCACCTATGATCAAAATAATGAAGGAGTGCTCATGGATAACCTGGTGACATTTACAAACATCTGCAATATCCCAAAATACAGCTCCAGCATGCATACACTTCGCAGGCAAGCACCTTAACTGCCATGCCATCACTCAAGCCTGCATTATTCTAGTTTTAATAGCAAAATTTTATTGGCTTTTGTATTCATATATAGTTGTGTAATGCCATCAATAATGATAGTTTGCACTCTTTCTTTCCAAGATCCTTACATAGCAAACATCATTTCTACTCACACCTTACTAGCCAAATTTAATCATACGGCCACTTCTAGCTGCAAAAATAATCAACATATTTTCCAACATTAAATCATCCTCATATTGCCAGAATAAATCCCCCTGGGACATGAAAATTGTCTTAATGTACTCTTTTATTCTATTCATGAGTGTGTTTTTAGAAATTTTGCATCTTTATCTATTAAAAAATGTGTAGATGCTGCAAGTAGTAATACAACTTTAAATTTGCATGCACTTGGCAGTTTTAAAATCATTTCATCCACACCAGCCACTTGAGAATAGATGATAATCAGAAGCTATATTTAAAACATCTAACCAAGTTAGGAAATTCTTACAAAGGAAACAGTACAAATTTTTCTTATCATTGCCCAGATCCTACAGAGCTAACAGCAAGATAGTGTAAGTGCAGCTTAGTGGGGGATATGCAGGAGTAAAAGAAGTTTTGATCACATGAATTCAGGTAAGGGGGTTCACATACACCCCAACTCCAAGGTGAACACAGAAAGGGCTACCATGCTGCCTACTAATGTCATGTTCAAGCAGCCTGGCATGGATTCGCAAGAAGAGGCTTTCCTGGTTATTAAGCACTCTTAGCTTTGTGAACGTCTGAGTCCTTACTTGTCTGCATGGACTAAATGCGATCACAGTTGCCCAGCACTGTCAAGAAGAGAGAAAAACATTAAGAATGCAAAATTCTCCTGCATCTGGCAGCCAGGCTGTGTGTCTCCTGGTCCCGCAGTCTCCCCTCAAGCTGAAGAGCTCTTCCAGTAGTCACAGTGATTACATAACAGCAATCACTCATCTCTTTTAAGCACGAAGTGCCTTGGAGGAAAATAGATGGCAGGCTGCTGCACAAAGGAGCACTTGCTCCATAGTATGACGACGCGGTGTCGCAGTAAACGTAAAACTAGACAAACAGCGTGGCCTTTGTGGACTTCAGTCATGCAAAGCACACTGTCCATTAACTTCTCTTCCTCTATCATGTCTTGTCATAGATCCATAGTCCGCAGACACACTGGGCAGCCTTGAACCCTGCGAGTGCTCCTGTGGTCTCCCAACAACTTCCATTGCACCCTGTGTTTTTCCCTTCCCTTCCGTCTCACACACAGAGGCGGTAATGCTATCTCAATGCCTGGCGCACCACAGGGATGGAGGAAAGATCGGGCCGCAGGCTGATTACTCACCTCAGCGCACACGTCTCCTCTGAGCACACTCAATCCCAGAGTAGCTTTCTGCTCTGGATTTCACGCGCTGATCAGAATGATGACTCATCCAGACCCACTGTATGGATTTTTTGGATGCCCAGAGCACTTAATTCTTAATGATGATGTTTATCTGGGATACATTCATATTCCCAGGATAACTTTTACCATGCACAGTACATAGCCTAAAGCACAAAGAAGAGGTGGACCTCCAGAATTAAATCTATTTTTCCATCATTAGTCCCAGAATTCTGAATCCTAAAACTGAATGAACTTCAAGTTCCGGTGAATAGACCTATGTCGCTGCCGTGTGGATTTTCTCTTCTCCAGTGGATGTTATATGTCATGAAGGCACAAAGTGGTCGAGACCAGCCGTGTCACTAGGCACTTAAGTTTAAAATAACTGTTTTAAAATAGCTAATTATACCTCACCCTGCAGACAGAGAAAATGTTTTCTCACATCCCTGAAAGCAGATAATGAGTAATTTAAAGCTTTGTGGAAATCCAAAATTTAGTTACCTATTTTTAAAGTGCTGAGCTGGGGTTAAGGCATGCTGCTCTGGGACTGGGGAGATGGTTTATTAGGAAAAGTGCCTGGCGCAGTAGCATGAGGGCGTGAGTTCGGATCTCAGCATCCACGTAATGTACCCCGAGCTTGTCTACTCCTCACATTGGATGTGGGGCAGTGGTGGGTGCCAGGTGGGGGGTGGTGGGATGGCAAGCAGATACAGAAAAAACCCTGGGGTTTACTAGCTACCTATTCTGGACAATGAGCTCCAGGTTCATTGAGAGGCCGCGTCTCAAAAAAAAAAATAATAATAAGGGGAGAGTGATTGACAACACCAGAAGTACCACCTCTGGCATCCACATTACCACACACACATTAATACATACACATATACACATGTGTACCCATGCACACATGTAAACACGTAGACACACATTCCATGTACACCACACACAGACACACACAATATGTATCATACACAAACAAAAACAACACTGTCGATCCCGCGTTCTCTCAAGTGTAAGTTCATAACGGGAAAGCTTTAGGGTTGGGGGCTGTGTGAATAGTGAAGAGGCATTTAGACTACCAGGTAGGAAGCAGATTAAAAACAATATGATTAAAAGCCTAGTACAGGTTCCACACACACACACACAAAAAAAAAAAAAAAAAAAAAAAAAGTAGGTCAACCTCACAGAAAATACAAGGTAAAAAAATAAAGCTGAGAAATTAGGAGAAAAACAAATCCCATCCTAATCTCTGTCCTTCCTGCCTACCCAGTAATAGAACTCAGTAAACATTATGTTGCTAACAAGTCACATTTGGGTGGCTTGAGATTTAAATGTAAAAAGTCAAATTGTAAGGTTCCATAAAGCTATTTTAGATGAATATTTTTGTGATTTGGGTTGGAGAAGAAACTTTTTTTTTTTTTTTTTTTTTTTTTGGTTTTTCGAGGTAGGATCTCCCTCTAGCCCAGGCTGACCTGGAATTCACTATGTAGTCTCAGGGTGGCCTTGAACTCACAGCAATCCTCCTACCTCTGCCACCCAAGTGCTGGAATTAAAAGTGTGCACCACCACGCCTGGCTGAGACAAAACTTTTTTTTTAATTAATTATTTATTTATTTGAGAGTGACAGACACAGAGAGAAAGACAGATAGAGGGAGAGAGAGAGAATGGGCGCGCCAGGGCTTCCAGCCTCTGCAAACGAACTCCAGACGCATGCGCCCCCTTGTGCATCTGGCTAACGTGGTACCTGGGGAATTGAGCCTCCAACCGGGGTCCTTAGGCTTCACAGGCAAGCGCTTAACCGCTAAGCCATCTCTCCAGCCCGACAAAACTTTTAAGCAGACTGTCAAAGCTGGAAGCCATTAAGGAATACACAAAGTTGACTACTAAAATATAAACGGGTGCATGTCGAAGCACAAAAAACTTCATCCTTAACCCCCAAATCCTATCCTCACATAACTCTAATTCCAGAGCTTTAAACAAGCATGTCTAAAATATACAGATAAAGAAATAAATTAAAAAATGGTGATCCCACCATTACTTAACTGTCTCTAAAATAGCTGCAGCACCAGCTGAGCCTCCCAGGACTAGATTAGACCAGCATGCAAAGAAGATCATGTTACTGTGAAGTCAAAACCAGGGAGCGGCCTTAATCCCTCACAAACCCCAAACCACATGTAGCCATTAGCCAAAATAAGCAGAGCATGGAAAGGGGCTGTGGGATTGTGGGTAAATTCAGCAAAGTTGGAACTCCCACCATCAGTTTTATTTCAGTAATTCTCCAAAACAACAGTTAAAGCTTGATGATTTTACAACTGGACTAATGCAACAGGAATAGGCATGTTTAAATTATATAATTGATGTCTCGCTCGTACACATATATTTGTATGTAGCTGGATTGTTTTTAAAAATTATATTTTAATTATTTATTTGAGAGAGATAAAGGAGCAGATAGAGAGAGAGAATGGGCATGCCAGGGATTCTTAGCCCCTGCAAACAAACTCCAGACACATGTGTCCCCTTGTATAGCTGGATTATGTGGGTACTGGGGAATCGAACCTGAGTTCTTTGGTTTCACAGGCAAGTGCCTTAACCACTAAGCAAGCTCTCCAGCCCTGGACTTTTTTTAATGATATGGAAATTTTTCAGGAGGCCAGGAAGATGGCAAAGTGTTTGCTATGCAAATATGAAGACCTGAGTTCAGATCCGTAGCCCCCATGTAAAAGCAGGGCCTGGCAGTGCCTTCTGTAATCCCATTCCTGGAGGTTCCCTGGGGTTTGCTGGCTAGCTATTCTAGCAAAATTGGTGAGCTATAGGTTCAGTGAAAGACCTTGTATGAAAAGAAATAAGGTAGGGGCTGGAGAGATGGCTTAGCAGTTAAGTGCTTGCCTGTGAAGCCTAAGGACCCTGGTTCGAGGCTTGGTTCCCCAGGACCCACATTAGCCAGATGCACAAGGGGGCGCACGCATCTGGAGTTCGTTTGCAGAGGCTGGAAGCCCTGGCACACCCATTCTCTTTCTCTCTCTCTCTGTCTCTCTCTCTCTCTCTCTCTCTCTGTCTGTCTTTCTGTCTGTGTCTGTCACTCTCAAATAAATAAATAAATAATTTAAAATAAAAAGAAATAAGGTAGAAGACAACTGAGGGAGACACCTAGCACCAACCACCAGCCTCCACACACGTACAAGAACCCATGCACCCCCACACAAATGCACATGATACACCTCCCGATCACAGATGCCACCACAATAAAAATAAATAAATGTATTGTGACAAATATATGGTGCTGGCCTAGCTAGCTTCTAAAGTGTTTAATCAGCTTGAGTGCAACACTATCAAGAATGCAGGACAGGAAGTCTGAATGGAGATCAAGGTCAAAGGAAAACCCTAAGTAGCTTAGAAGAGACTTGCAACACCCACCAGCAATGTAAGCTTATCCCATCCAGCTGCCCAAGTACAATAAATGCGTGAGACCGGCTCTAATCAGATCCTGCGGGTTCTCACTTTGTCTACAACATCCTAATCACAAATTGGCTCCTTTGAATTTGCAGAACTCAGGCAATGGGATCTTTCCACACGGACTTGGGGCTGTGTGCCATAATCATTTTACAGCATGCCCCATGCACTTGAATTGGGGTGATTCTGGTCCATATACCTTCCCTGCTGACAGGATGTGTTAGGATCTTATTAAAGGACCTCGTGTAGAAGCTTCTAGAACTTCTCACTAAGAGACTGTCCCTCACACAGTGTCACAAAGCATAGCTACAGTGACACTCATAACTCAGAACCAGGAAAAGTGCCTCTTGTTTCGAAGTGTAGTGGGGTGTCTGCATGTAATAAGAGGGGGTAAAATCATGTGGACTTACATATTCCCATCTTCCTTTTGCTTGGCATGTGGTCACATGGCTTTTTCCATTGAATTAGGTAAAATAGGCAGAAAGTATCTTGGGCACTGTTACTTTATGTCAGCCAATCACATCAGAGATTTTTTAAAAAGCAGTTATTTATTGTGGGGGTGGGGGCAAAGGCAGATAGAGTGAGAGAACAAGAGGGAGAGAGAAAGAGTGAATGGGCATGCCAAAACCTCCTAGCAACTGCAAAAGAACTCCAGATGCATGTGCCCACCTTATGCATCTGACTCTATGTGGGCACTGGGGAATCGAACCTGAGTCCTTTGGCTTTGGCAGCAACTGCTTTAACAGCTAAGCCATCTATCCAGCCCTAACATCGGAGCTTTTTAAGAACCCCTGTTTAGGTTGGTTGGGCACTCATTGTTGGAGAAAATTGTCTTGGAAATGGCATTTAGAGATCCTGCTCATAGCCTGTGTTCATAGTCTGTGACGGGAGAGGGAGAGAGCTCTCAGACCGGTATCATCAGCTAGGTTTGTTATCCCTTGTCACGGGGTGCAGAATGACTTTGTCCTTCATCTGGGTATCTGTGGAAGGCAACCTGAAACTGTGCTGTGGGAAGCTCTTGGGAAGGCCCCATGTTTACTGGAGCCAGAGCTGGCACCTGATCATGACCTTGATGGTGCCGAAAAAAAAAAAAAAAACATCATGAATTTAATTCAGGGGCTTTGGGTATATGTAAGAGAGCAGCATCTCTAGATAGGTAAAGAAAAAGAAAAAAACCAAGATTAGAACTCCAGCTCTGGCCATCAAGTGCTGTCAGCCCAGGGTGGGATTCTTAGAAGTCGAGTCAACACTTGCTTGCACGATGGTTCACACAGACATTTCACCACGATCTCCTTCCCTCACCCCGCCCCCTTGTGTCCCTCCCCACCCCCATGGTCCCTCCCTTCGCCACAGGTGTGGAAGACATCGTAGCCATCATGATTCCCGAGCCCAAGGGGAAGGAGCTAGTGGGTCTGCTGGAAAGAAACATCACCGTGAGCATGCACATCACCATCGGAACCCGCAACCTGCAGAAGTACGTGAGCCGCACGTCGGTGGTATTCGTGTCCATCTCTTTCATCGTGCTCATGATCATCTCGCTCGCCTGGCTCGTCTTCTATTACATCCAGAGGTTCCGCTACGCAAATGCCAGGGACAGGAACCAGGTGAGTAGCCAGGCGCCAAGAAAATCACAGCGCTTAAGAGGGATTGCCAAAGCCAGGCGTGGTGGTGAACGCCTTTAATCCCAGCATTAGGGGGGCAGAGGTAGGAGGATCGCCGTGAGTTCGAGGCCACCCTGAGACTACAGAATGAATTCCAGGTCAGGCTGAGCTAGAGCGAGACCCTACCTCGAAAAACCAAAATAAATAAATAAATAGGATTGTCAAGAGCACCCCGTGCAGGACGTTGTAAACTTTGAGATGCACCAAATTCCACGATCAAAATTCCCTATTACAGGGCTGGAGGGATGGCTTAGCGATTAATGCATTTGCCTGCAAAGCCAAAGGAACCAGGTTCGATTTCCCCAGGACCCAAGTTAGCCAGATGCACAAGGTGGGGAGGGGTACATGTGTCTGAAAGTCGTTTGCAGTGGCTGGAGGCCCTGGCACACCTATTCTCTCTCTCTCTCTCCCTCCCTCTCTCCCTCCCTCCCTCCCTCCCTCTCCCTCTCCCTCTTTCTCTGTCAAATAAATAAAAATGAAATAATTTTCAAAAATTTACCTATTACACTTCATCTCCATTTAAACACTGTTAACTTTCCCTGTGGAGTATTTTTTTTTTTTGGATATTTCTTAAAGTATGCATTTTTGTGTTTTACTACTATTATTATATAAAAAGGCAATGATTTGCCCCACATTCCCACCATTTTGTGTGTGTGTGTGTGTGTGTGTGTGTGTGTGTGTGTGTGTGTGTTGATTTTTTGAGGTAGGGTCTCGCTCTAGTTCAGGCTGACCTGGAATTCACTATGTAGTCTCAGAGCGGCCTCAAACTCACAGTGATCTTCCTACCTCCCATCTCGAGTGCTGGGATTGAATGCTACCATACCTCATTTCTTAGAGAAATTAGGCACATTAAGGGACGGGGGGGGGGGGGGGGACCTGGCCTAGACTATGCTCATAGCACTAATTTGACTGGAAAGGAACAAGGATTACTTCCTTGGGAGCATAACAACAAATGAGATGTTAAAAATATAAATCTATTTTAACCATTTGTGCACATGGGATAAAATGCAGAAGTTGGGCTGGGGGACAGCTCAGTAGGCCAGTGTCAGTTCCTGCCTTCGGATCCTCAGAACCCATGTTCAGAAGCCAGGCACTGTAGCACCGCCATCTGAAAGCAAGCCTGCAGTGAGAAGGGAGGGAGGAGGAGACAGGCGAATCCCACAGGCCAGCTAGCCAGGTGAACGCAGCACTGAACAAGGAAGATGGAACAGCGCGTCTCAAGCAAGATGGAAGGCATATACCAACACGTGAGGCTCTCCTCTGACCTCCATTCATGTGCTGTGGTGCATGCATGTACTCACACATAAACACACACACACACATACATACATATACCAAACATACATACACACACACAGAGTGAAAAGTAACTGCCTTCTAAGTGAATCATTTAGCTACCTACTTCCACCCTATAGAATATCTTCTCTTCTGAGATATTCTATACGCATATAAATGCATGTGCTTTTGCATATAAACACATATGTTTAAACAGAGGAGAAAGCTACCCTTCTCTCTCATTGCATCTTAGAGATTATCTTAGAAATTAACTCCAATTAACACACAACCAAACCACCTTCTGGTTTCCAATGACTTCAGAGCCCTGCGTTGACTGCATAGGTCACATTTATTTAACCCTGAGCACGTGCCTGTTAGCACATTTATGAATATATCGTTAAGGTAAAATCCTAGAAGATCAATTGCTAGGGCAATAGTGAGTGTATTTTAAACTATGGTGTCTGTAAAACTTTCTGCCAAAACTGTTGAGACAATTTATACTTTAATTAATAGTATATAACCTAGCTTCACATGTCCTTACCAAAAGAATATTACAGCTTTTGTTGTAACTTGGTAAATGGTATTGCTTTTTTGTTTTTTTGTTTGTTTGTTTGTTTTTGTATTAGTGTGGATTGAACCCAAGGACTTGAACATGCTAGGCAAACACTTAACCACTGAGCTACATACCCAGCCATAGTATGATAATTCTTAAATTGGAAGTAACATCAAACATCTTTTCATTTACAACATGAAAAGTGAATTTCATCTGTGAAATGACTGATTATATTATTTTAGTCACTTTTCAGTTGATTTGTTGGTTATTTTCTTATTAATGTATATCAGGTGTTTGTGGTCAAGGAAACTAATCACTTTTGTGATAAAAGATTTCATTCTTCCCTAGCTTGTGGTGGTGATAAAATATTTCTTTTTTCCCTAGCTTGTGGTGTTTTGTGGAATGCTTATTTTTGAATAGAATTGAATGTATCAGTTTTTAAGTATACCTCTGGAATGTTGTTGCAGTCCGGTTCGCATTGCTGGTAGAAATCACCCAACCAAGAGTAGCTTCTGGGAAAAAGAGATTTATTTTGGCTTATAGACTCGAGGGGAAGCTTCATGATGGCAGGGGAAAACGATGGCATGAGCAGAAGGTGGACATCACCCCCTGGCCACAGCAACAGTAGGGTGTGCCAAACACTGGCATGGGGAAACTGGCTATAAAGCCCAAAAGCCCACCCCCAACAATACACTCCCTCCAGGAGGCATTAATTCCCAAATATCCATCAGCTGGGAACCTAGCATTCAGAACACCTAAGTTTATAGGGGACAGCTGAATCAAACCACCACATTCCGCCCCTGGCCCCCATAAACTGATATCCATACATGATGTAAAATACAATGCTTTCAGTCTGACTTTAAAAATCCCCATAGTTTTTATCAATTCCAATAATGTTCATACATCCCCATAGTCCAAGATCTTTTAACTGAGCCGTAATGCCAAAAAATAACCTCAAAAAACCCATATGGCACAGAATAAATATTCACACTGCAATAGATGGCATTGGGCATAGCAAAGAAACATTCAACCAATACAAGATTTAAACAACCAGGGCAAACATCAAACTGTAGCTTCAAGTCCAGCAACTCTAGCCAGTGACAAATCTCCAAGTCCGATAATTCTAACCAGCAACAAGTCTCTGGCATTCCAATTCCGCCCCTCCAGCTAGGCTACTCACAGTCCTGGAAAACTTCATCAGGGCTGGCAGCTCCTTGGCAGCCATCTCATGGTCCCGGCATCTCCACTGGGTCTCCATTGCAAGCCACGGTTCATCCTCATGGCCCCATGGGGTCTCTTTGCAGGCAACCAGCAAGCCCGCTTCACACTGCCCATGGCCATTTCCAAAACACAAGACCGTGTTGCAAACTCAATGACCCTCTTTCCAGCATTTCTTATATTCCACGATACCAGGTAGGGTGCCAACTTGTTAATCCAGGGGGGAATAAAGCAGACTTTGAAGAACAGGACACTCCTTGAGCACTCAGGCCCCTTCAAAAGAGTCTACAGTCTTCTTGTTGCCCCAGCACAGGTCAGCTAGCCCAATCTCAGAGGTTGTAATCTTTCAGTTGCGGCTGAACAGGCAGCAGTTCACCCAAAGATTTTTCTTTCTGTGCCATATTCCTCTGCTTACACCCTTTCATTTCTATGCAAAGCAACCCTGCACAACTTCTCAGGACATGGGCACAAGAGCAAACTTCTCACACAAACTGCTAGCCCAGTCCAGGCAAAGCTCTTTCTCACCCTCATAAGCCAAATCTCACAGTCCATAGTTCTTACTGCCTTCAGGTCTTTCAGCTCTGACCAGAACAGTCCATCAAGCTGTACTTACAGCACTGCAAGGCATCTCTTAGGCCAAGGTTTCAACGCCTTCCACATTCCTCTTGAAAATCAGCTACAAAAGGCTGAAGCCACATAAGTGTCTAGCAGCAATCCCACTCCTCGGTACCACTTTACTGTTGCAGTCCGGTTCGCATTGCTGGTAGAAATCACCCAACCAAGAGTAGCTTCTGGGAAAAAGAGATTTATTTTGGCTTACAGGCTCGAGGGGAAGCTTCACGATGGCAGGGGAAAACGATGACATGAGCAGAAGGTGGACATCACCCCCTGGCCAACATAAGATGGACCACAGCAACAGTAGGGTGTGCCAAACACTGGCATGGGGAAACTGGCTATAAAGCCCATAAGCCCACCCCCAACAATATACTCCCTCCAGGAGGCATTAATTCCCAAATCTCCATCAGCTGGAAACCTAGCATTCAGAAAACCTAAGTTTATGGGGGACAACTGAATCAAACCACCACAAATGTTGGATAATAAGGTTCAGTTTCATCCAGGCCAACATTATAGAAGAGCATTATTCACTCGTGTCTTCCTGCGTCGTATTTCATTTTGCTTTCATAGTTAAATCTTAGAGGACTTTGGTCAGTATAGAGAATGACGCAGGGCTGAGGAGATGCACGTGCTACGCCAGCCTGTGTTCAGATCCCCAGAACCCACAAAGCCTGACACTGTGGCTATAACCCCAGCATGCCTGTGCTAAGAAAAGAGGTGGCACCAGGGAGTCCACTCATGGTCCAGGACCGTAGTCTTTTGAGTTCTCTGGAATTAGTACATGTCGGATCAATTCTTATTAAAATGTCTTTTGCTGCTTTTTTGGAATAATACCGGTTTTCAACTTGACAGAATAATTTGGGAAATGAATAACTTTTTTGTTGTTTCTTTTTTTTTTTTTCCTTTGTTTTGCGAGGTAGAGTCTCACTCTAGTTCAGGCTGACCTAGAAGTCACTATGTAGTCTCAGGGTAGCCTCGAACTCTCCGCAATCCTCCTACCTCTGCCTCCAAGCGCTGGGATTAAAGGCGTGCGCCACCACACCCAGCCATGTCTAACTTTTTGATGGTGAATCTTCTCTCCAAGTACAATGTATGTTTTTCCTTTTACTCAACAATGTCTCTCCAAATAGCATCAATCAATCAATCAACAGCATATTCTACTTCTGTTTATTCCCAGGTACTTAATCATTATGTACCAATTTACGTCTTTCCAGTTTTAAACGTATGGGTTTTTCTTCCATTTAATTTATTGGCTTGTCTAATAACTCTCTGAGTAGTTTGAAGTGGTGGTGCAAGAAAATCCTCATCTAGTATTCACGGGAGTGCCTCAAGTTAACGGGTTTAGAAAAAATCATTTTCTATCTTATGATTTCTCCATATTACAAAGCATATAATAAACATAAATGTCAATGTATCCCCATCTTCTTAAAATTTTTGTCATCAAGAGTAAATATTTAAGTCTAAAAATATACCTTTTTTCAATGCTATTGTCTTTCTCTTTTAATCTACTAAAGGGAATGGGCTACATTAATAGATTTATCAGTCTAGAATCATCCTGAGTTCTAATATTTTACTACTCCTGTGAACCATCCTGGAACATGTTTTTGTTAATTTATGGAATATTATTTACTTTCTTACCTTGGTATTCGTATGTAAAATTTTCTATTCTTTCCATTTTATTATGTTTAGGTAATGGTAATTGTGGTCTGGGGAGAGAAATGGTAAACATTTCTCCTTCTCCTGAAGTCCAAAATTGTGGTGTCCAACATGGTAGTTACTAGCCATCTTTGGCTATTTAAACTTAAATTGAGCTGGGTGTGGTGGTGCACACCTTTAATCCCAGCACTTGGGAGGCAGAGGTAGGAGGATCGCCATGAGTTCGAGGCCACCCTGAGACTACATTGTGACTTCCAGATCAGCCTGAACTAGAATGAGACCCTACCTCATAAACAAACTACAACAGCAACAAAATCTTAACTTGACTGTAATGAAATAAGATTCCTTGGATCCACAAGCCATCACTGTAGAAGGTTTGCTTGGGCAACACTGTTGTGAGGCATTTGAAATAGCACTGGGACTGGTCAGTTCTTAAAATATTGCTAGAAATCTTCTGAAAGTTAGTAAATTCTGAATTATTATTTGTTATGGGATGGTGTCACCTTTTATTTATATGTATCTTATGGAACTTTGTCTTTATAAATATTCTAAAACTTCTGGAATAATATGTAGACAATAGTATTATATATATATATATATATATATATATATATATATATATATAATTTATTTATTTGAGAGAGAGAGAAAGAGGCAGATAGCCAGGGCCTTTAACCACTGCAAAGGAACTTCAGGTGCATGCACCACCTTGAGCATCTGCGTTACGTGGGTACTGGGTAATCGAACCTGGGTCCTTAGGCTTTGCAGGCAAGTGCCTTAACTGCTAAGCCACCTCTCCAGCCCCAACAATAGTATTTTTAAGCAATGTTATTGTTTTTGTGGTATTTCAGAATGATACCATCTCATTCTAGCAGATTTTGACATTCATATAAAAATCAACAAAGGAACAAATTGCCTATTATATCCACTGAATTGCTAATAAGTAAGTAGGTAACCTGTCAAGTATTTAAACCCCATATTACTTCCATATTCTGTAAATGTCATTTTAGGTGTGTCTGTGTATGCAAGACATACCAATACATGAATGTGTGAAGCTCTACATTTTAGTTAAATGCTGAGAATCTCACCCATCATTAAATAATTTTCAAAAGCAGGATGTTTTTTGTAACTATATGCTGACCAGTTTTTACCATTTACCAAAAGTAAGAAAGCTACTTAATATCTTTGTTAGTTTTCTGTACTGAATGGTAATAAAGAGGTATGGATCTCTTATGGTTTCAATGAGAATTATGGATAATACATGCTGTTTTTAAAGACACTGAGCATGACAATAATCAGTTGGTCAGTTCCCAATATATGGCACCCATTACTATTATGTTAATTTCTGGATGAATACAGACAAGTTCAGTCCTACAATTTTCATTATGCATTCTGGAATGGTAATGGATACAATACCAGTCAGATGCAAGACAGTGACTATGGATTAGATTAATATACTTAGAAGGCTCCTAGGGAGTTCCATGTAAATATATATATGTCAGTTGTTGGAAAGCTCATCAACAGCTAATCAGGCAATAATAAATAGAAATATATGTTTCTATCTGTGGATAATCTAAAGCAACCATTTGACCAACCATTTGAGGAAAGGATGAAATTTAAACCTTCAGTTAGTTAAGTAGCCATTTCAGTCATTTTGCTTTCTGTGATAGACACAGCTTTATGTAGGTCTATGCACAGACATGTTCTATAAGGTATGTGGAAAGCAAGGTGAAAGGTGATGGTGTGGGCGTGGTTCACCGGCTTTAAGTTTTTACTCTACTCCCAGTTTATAATTTTTTTATTTATTTGAGAGAGAGGGAAGAGGGAGAGAGACTGAGAAGGTACGCCAAGGCTTCTAGCCATTGCGAACTCCAGACACATGTGCCACCTTGCGCATGTGATGTTATGTGGGTACTGGGGAATCAAACCTGGGTCCTTTGACTTTTCAGGCAAGTGCCACTAATCCATCTCTCAGGCCCCTCTATTCCTATTTTCATAACTTTCCTTAAATTACATGATGCTGCCATCAGAGTCACGGAGTGAACTGGGGGGGTCACATTGAAAGTTAGCCCTATTTCAGATCAAAATGCCCACTGTATTTTAGCCCTTTGAAGCTGAAATAATATCATGCAATTGCCCTTAGGGAATAAGAAGAAATTTTCTTTTGATGGCTAATGGTATGCTCTATTTAACAAAAAGTTACAGCTGTGCAAGCTAAGCTACAAAAGACGGCAGGTTAACTTAAATCCTTTCTTTTGATTAGAGCATCATTGACCTTCAGAAAGACGGATCCTTGTGTTCTATGTGGGATCCCTGCCTGGAATAGAATAGGAAAGGTGTTAATGACACATTGAGAGATATACAGTCATTCAGGTGTTTTTGAAGAGGTACTGATCTTACATGGCCAGATGACCTCTCTTGGTTAAGAATTCAAGGACAGTCCTTGCATCATACATGATCATGACTCTTTGCATGCCACACACTATACCTGGAGAAGATGACTTCAATGCAGTTTCCCATGGAGTTAAATTTTCTAGGTGTTTGCTTCTAAATGGCACATAGGAAATAAGAACTATAGCTGAAAGTGAGGAAGATACTTAGCTATTGGGACGTATTCCTAAACTACAACAGTAGCTAATGGTGTTTGGGAGTCAAATGAGTTTGAGTAAAAATCTTTGATGAGCGCTGAAGACATGGCTTAGCGGTTAAGCTCTTACCCGTGAAGCCTAAGGGCCTCAGTTCGAGGCTCAGTTCCCCAGGACCCACATTAGCCAGATGCACAAGGGGGCTCATGCATCTGCAGTTCGTCTGCAGTGGCTGGAAGCCCTAGCACGCCCATTCTCTCTCTCTCTATCTGGCTGTTTCTCTCTCTGTCGTCTGTCACTCTCAAATAAATATGTAAATAATGAACAAAAAAATCTTTGATGAATGGGGCGTAGTGGCGCACACCTTTAATCCCAGCACTCAGGAGGTAGAAGTAGGAGGATCACCATGAGTTTGAGGCCACCCTGAGACTCCATAGTGAATTCCAAGTCAGCCTGGGCTAGAGTTAAACCTTACTCAAAATATCGAAAAACAAACAAACAAACAAACAAAATATCTTTGATGATACCTACTGATGTGGGCTTGGCATGAGCTGCTTCCTGAAGCCAGGCATAGGTTTCCTCCACACATGAAAAGCCAGAATGATAACACGCCTGCCATATCTGTTATCCTAGGTCTGCTATGAGGATCAAATAAGAAAATTTGTGACATTATTACAAAGATATTAAGAAGATCATTTCTAATGGACAAAAATCTTGGAAAATAGTAATTCCCTCTAAAGTATAAATAGATCAAATGTTAATTAACTCATGCTTAGTTAAGAATACCTAAGAGGTTTTTTGTTTTTTGTTTTTTTTTAGTTTATTAGACACAGTCTGAAACAGAATAGGATCATTCTGCCATCTTTCCTCTAAAATTATGGGAAAATGAAGGCATATAGCTATAATAGGGAAGTAAGTATGGTGTCAGACGCCTCTACTCTCAGCACTTAGGAGGCTGAAGTAGGAGGGTTTCCAACTTGAAGCCAGCCTGTTATCCACACAAAGGCTCTGTCTCAAATCTGAACAAAATAAAAACAATAAAAACATCGTGCCATTTGAGGATGTAGCTCAGTGGGTGGAGTGTTTGCCTGGCATGCATGAAGCCTTAGGTTAAATCCCAGGACCATATAAACTTGGCATGTTGGCTCACACTTGTAATCCCATCATTCAGGTGGAGGCAGGGTTAAGATTAACCTTAGCTACATAGTGAGTTCAAGGCTAGCCTGGGATACATGAGATTAAAAAACACAGTGTACTATAGAGAATGAACAGAGCTTTCTTAGAGGATAATATTCCCCATGACACTGTTTTTAATTAAGAATGATAATGTATGGACCCCATTAAAAAAAAACACACACACACACAATAATAACAAGAAGGGGCTGAAAAAATGGCTTACTAGCTAAGGCACTTGCATGTGAAGCGCAAGGACCCATGTTCAGTTCCTCAGGACCCACATAAACCAGATGCACAAAGTGGCACATGTATCTGGAGTTGTTTGCAGTGGCTAGAGACCCTTAAATGTGCTCTCTCTCTCCCATAAATAAATAAATAAATAAATAAATAAATAAATAAATTTTTAAAAAGTAAAAATAGTAAGGAAACAGGTAGATTTACTAAAACTTGTTTAAAATAAGGTTTCTCCCCACCCAATTTTTTTTCTCTTCAGCTTTACTCAAAGCAACAACTCTTATTAGACATGCCTGCATCTATATATGCTTATAGTTATTTTCCACATGCATTAGATAGACAGGGACTGTGCTGTTAGAAAGCTTGTATTATAGTGGCCTCAACAGGAAATGCTCATGAAACACAGAGACCACTGAAGCGTAGGACAGTAGTTATTGTGACCAGTGACGGGTTTGGACAACAATGATAGGATTGGCACGGAGAGTGGGGTCGTTGCTGCTAAAAATCTGAATGTGTGGCTTTTGACCTTTTGGAGCTGATTTGTGAGAGGAATGTAGAAGGATTGGAGACCTTGACCTACGGGCTGCCTTGGCCGTGCTGTAAGTACAGCTTCACAGATCATTCTGGTCAGAGTCCATGGACTGTGAGGAGGCTCCCTGGGGCTCACTGGCCAGCTACTCTAGCCTGATTAGTGAGCTCCGAGCTAATGAGAGATCCTGTCTCAAGGAAGGGGGTTGGAATTTGTTAGGAAGGACACATAAGATTGTCCTCTGGCCTTCATGTCTACACACATGCATACATGCACCAACTCACATACAAGCATAGATACACACACACACACACCATATATATATATCAGAAAATGAAAACATAAAATTAACCCCCAAATGGTGCTATTGTTGACTTAAAAGGTGATATCAAATATGACAGAGTTTTTCAATGAAATGAAGAAAGGACACAAATTCTGTTTAAATGCTGTTGTGCAGATGGAGAGGCAAAGCACCTTTCCTTATCCACCCTTAGTAGCATGTCTGACGCTCTGATAACATCATCACAACTAACCAGAGAAACATATATTTACTTTAGCAGTTTTATGTGACATGGGAGCTTTCAGAAATCAAACCCAAAAGAGGCAACTATTTCTAAAGTTACTCAGGAATGAAAAAGCCATGTAAAAAGAAATATATCAGGGGGAAAAGGCCCTGACCTAACCATGGCTGACTCAGTGGAGAAAGCAAGGCCAGTCTTTAAGATTCTTCTGGGAGTCTCTGTGCAGTCTGCTTCCCTCCTAGATGGAGCAGAGCCACTCTGAAATGATGATCTTTGAAGGAGAGGAAATGGGAAATGGCCAGAGGGAACCTTTGCTCCTGAGGCCTTCAAGTCTCTTTGGGTCAAAGAAAGAACTCAGGATGACAGAGTGTATATTTAGGGGATTGTTTTCTGAGCCCAGCACTGTGTTTCAGTATCATTATGTTCCTAGATTTTTGGTTCTATTGCCATTTTCACTACACTTCTAATCTAATGTCTTGTTTTCCCCAGATTCTTAAATATCTAGATGAGTACTCAGTTACGTGTCTTAAGGTGATCGGGGTATATCATTGTTTACCATCCTTGTGAGCGTCTACAGGGCTTTCTTTTTTTTTTTTTTTTCTTTTAATACCTAGTCCAGTTTTTATTTTCCACAAAGCAATTTATCTTCACAGCTGTCAAGAAACCAATAACCTTGGTAAATATGTTCTTGTATCTGTTTAGATCAGACTGATGGATAAATCTAATTACCAAGATGTCCATCTCCTGAAAGTCTTAGTACAAAGTGTGACTTGGATTTACTTGGGTTAGAAAACATACCCAGGAACACAAAGGCACAGGGGAGGAGGCTCCTTAGTGTACCCAAGGCTGCCCCCAACCCTTCCATTGCCATCTCTATCCCTGCATGTACGAAAAACCATAAATTTAGGAAATATTCTGTTTCATGACAGCCTTCAAGTGCCAATGCACAGATTGTATACTCCAACTGTGAAAAGATAGGGATTGAGAACAGCATGTCGTTTTCTTTCCCCTTTGTCCTGGGAGCAGTTTAAAACCTAAAGGAAGGGCTGAGGATGGGGCTCAGCAACAGAGCACCTGCTTAGCACAAGTGAGGCCCTGGAATCGGTCTCCACGACGACCAAAACCAAAACCAAAGTGTGGATGTGTGAACCCAGGGAGAGCGGAGATCAGACATACACAGCAGCAGTTTCATTTGGGCCTGCGTCAGCCGCCTTTCATTGCTGTGACAAACACCGAAGGGGACAACTTAAATGGAGGGAACTCACTGTGACTCACAGGCACACAGGGTTCGGTCCATGGGTCACAGCTTTGTGGAGGCAGGACTGTGTGGTGCAGGAAGCTGATTGCTACGTGGTGACCAAAATCACAGGAAATGAAAGCGACTGTTGGGCAAGAGAGACAGACAGACTGAGGACAAGACCTACCATTTACAAGTTTTACAGTGTTGAGTTGGAATTGTACAGAAATTAAAAGCCTAAGAGCCATATTTGTTCTAGAAAGCTCAAACTCATTTTTTCCCATTTTTATCTCTATATTAAATATGTAAAGTCTTATCTACATGGGTTTGGCTTTAAAAAATTATAAAAATTATAATGAAAAAGGTGCCCTATGAAAGGGATGACCCAGTGACCTGCTTTCTCCGACTAGGCTGCATTTCCTACCATCCCATTCAGCTATGAAGTCACCAATGGGTATGTGGGTGAAATAAAGAACTCTTGGATCTAATTACTTCTTAACAGTGTCACCAGCTGGGGACCAAGCCTTCCACTCATGACGCTTTTGGGGAGAAGTTCTTATCTGAACCATAACGGGGCCTTGCATGAAGAATTTTTATGTTTGAGGGGCTAGTGGAATGGCTCAATGGTAGAGAATGTACCTGGTATGCAAGAGGCACCCAGTTCCATCCCCACCACTGAAAAAAAAAATGATAATTATTTATTATCCAATTTGCATTTCGAGAATCTAGTAATGCTAGTTGGAAAACTATTGAAATGAGGTCTTTGGTAAATACTAAAAATGGTTATTAAATTCTGAAAGTTTTTATTCCATATGATTTTCATGACACCAGAAAGAAACATGGGCATGCATGTAGCTATATCTGACTAAACACAAATGGTTGTACAATTTTTGAAAACTTGATGGTGCTTTCCTCTTATTTTATTATTCCAGAATTCTTACAGGAAGAAAAGCTAGTAATACCTGATCCATCCATAATCATCATAAATCTATATATCTCAGAGTCGCTTCTCCTGTCTTCACAGGTTATCAGGGCCGGCCGTCTGTTCTGCCTTTGCTAAGAAAGGCTTTCAGAGCTTACATCAGTCATTCTGAAAACATTACCCTTTTCCTCCTTAGAAGAGATATGTGTATTATTGTGGTCAGTAATATACGCATATGTGATTAACTAGGTTTGGTTCAAAAAAAGTCATAAGAAAATGAAAAGGGGAACGAACCTATCATAGCATTTGTTTCAGAATGGGTTCAAGAAAATATATCTTCCTATCTTTGTTACCAGTGTCCAAGTCCATAGAGAGTCTGACATTAGAGAAAGTAAGCAAATCATATCTAGCCACTTGCCCAAAAAATCAGAGAAAAAAAAAAGTAATGGTGGGGACTGGAGAGATGGTTTAGTGCTTAAGGCACCAGCCTGCAAAGCCAGAGGATCCCTGTTCTATCCTCCAGGACCCACATAAGCCAGATGCACCGGGGGTGCATGTATCTGGAGTTCATTTGTGGTGGCTAGAGGCCCTGGTGCACCCATTCTCTCTCTCCCTCTCTTTCTCTCTCTCTTTCTCTGTTCTCTGTCCCCCTCTCTCCCTCTTTCTCTCTCTCAAGAAAATAAATATATAATATATATGTATATGTGTGAATGTATATATATATATATATATATATATGTATATATATATGTATATATATATGTATATATATACACACACACACACATATATAAGTAATGGTAAAAGGCAGGAGTTCATTCAGCATATCAGCTGTATCCTTAGTCCTGTGTACAAGGCCATAGCTGACATTGGCCCCAAGATGATACTAAGAAGATGCCAGAGTGTACAGAGTCAAGTCATCTTGCTGGAACGGTGCTCTGGTTGGCCATCGTCTCCTGGCTCTGGGGAAGCTGAGGTCACCATCACGTCAGAGCGCATTCATCTTTGTGCACACAGGAGAGCACAGGTGACCTGCTGCCGGCGTTACTGTTCCTAGCGGGGTAGGAGCAGCGGTGGGACGTGCAGCCACCCTTCCTGGCAGTTGACAAGCTACCGATTCCGTGTCCCTGCAAATCGCAGTTACTCTGACCTTGTCGAGGAAGGGTTAACAGCTCTAGATGAACGCTTCGTAAATAATTAACATGGCTGCGTGCAGAGTAGAGCAGGAATCCACCCCAAAGGCTTAAGGTCATAGCGGTGACAGATGGCACAGGGAAAGCAGAGATACCAAGCCCTTGTCCCATTTTCCCTTCCGCGTGGGGCACCTTGTGGATCCAAGGGAAGACTAGGTGCTTTCTGCAAAAGCAGCTTCTAAGTTCCTGTCATTCCTTTGAGAATGGTTTGACTTTCCAGGACTTCCCAGGAGGAAGGCCTCACGCTTCCTGCCGAGGCCTTCATCACTCCTTTTGCTTTGCTCTCATGAACTTCTGCTCGTGTGGGAAGCCCATCTCCTAAATGACTTCGCTTCTCATGAAACTCCCCTGAGCTCTCTGGGCTGCAGGCCCCCAGTCATGGAGCTTGACTTTCCAAGCCCCCCACCCCCAAACATCAGCTCTTTCCTTAGCCACAATCCCTGATACATTTGGGTCAGCTTGCTTTACATTTCCTTGATGGTTTGTTTTTTAAGAAAGGCAGCTTGCAATTTGCCTTCAAAGGACATGGGAAGAATTTTTTTTCTTTGGAGGAGAGAAAGGGAATATTTTCAAAAGCTACTTACTTTATTCTGACTGGGAATATAACTCAGTAGTACTCTGATTGTTTAACATGCATGAGGCCCTGGGTTTAATCCCAGAACCACCAAAAAAATACCTATTTCATATTTATTCAGATATAAAAAGTAAAGATAAATGCATAGCCAAAGTTTAGTGTTTAGTTTTTTTTGCATGTGTGTGCGTGTGTTTGTTCGTAAACACAAGCATGTGTGCATATGGAAGACAGACGTTGGCATTAAGTCTCTTCCTTGAATGCTTGATTTAATATTTTATTCAGTGAAGTAGGGTCTGTCCCTTGGACACATAGTTTGACGATTTGGCTAGTCTAGCTAGGTAGCTTGCCCTAGGGATTTCCTGCCTCTGCCTCTGAGGTCTGAGATTACAATCTAGCCGCCATGCCCACCCAGCACTTTTGTAGTTGCTGGGGGTCCAAACACAGCTCCTCACACTTGCGCAGCATCGAGAGATCTCCCCAGCCCTAAAATATTCTTTAAATTTACTGTACATATACACACTCAAGAAGGGTACATTGTATTTCCTGAACAATGGTGTGAATTGAAATTGAATTTTGCAAACATGTCTAACCAGACATGGTGGTATGTGGGTACCTGCCCTATGATTTCAGTCCTCAAAAGGCTAAGGAGGAGGATCAGCCTAGGCCAACCTAGGCTGCAAAGGGAGACCTTAACTCAACACAAAACTAAACTAAACAAAAGCAAGGGGGGAAGGATATAACAGAGGGAGAAAGAGGAAGAGAGATTATTTTTTAAAAGATTTATTTTTATTTATTTATTAGAGCCAGACAGAGGGGTGGAAGAGCGAAAGAGAGAGTGAGAATGGGCACACCAGGGTCTCTAGCCACTGCAAACGAACTCCAGATGCATGCGCCACCATGTGCATCTGGCCTACGTGGGACCTGTAAATAGAACTTCAAAGGCATGCACCTAATCGCTATGCCATCTCTACAGCCCGAGAGATTATTTTTAGTTTAAAATTTTTTTAATGCTTTTGAGAATAATCTATGGCCACTGTTTAAAAATATTGCTGTTGGTTCTGGGAAGATGGCTCAGTGATTAAAGGTGCTTGCTTACAAAGTCTGCTGACCTGGGTTCCATTCCACAGCATCTACCTACAGCCACATGCAAAGTGGTATGTGCATCTGTGATCCCAGTGTACCCACAACAGTGAGACACAACCAAGAGAATCTGAGACTCACTGACCAGCTCAACTGTTATTCTTTTGGCAGTCGGTTACTTGGTTTGCAGCAACTGCAGACCCTGTATCAAAGAAGGTAGAATGGAGACCCCTGGAAGTTGTCTCCTGATCTTCACATGCATACCGAGGCATGGATGCTCATATACACATATGAACCCACAAATAAGTGTTTTTTTTTTAATTTAAGTATTGTTGTCCAATTAATTACTCTGTGGAAATAAAAAGTAATTTAATCTATTGAATTTGGTACAAATATTATAGAATACAGATTAAACACAATTGCAAAACTTTCTGAGCTCTTACAAAGACAATCAACATTGTTTACCTGTGGTCTAGATTTCATATGCAAAAGGTAATTTCTGCAGGGTGTGGCATTTGATCTCCTGAACTAGAACCTTTCTCTCTCAGAACCTTCCTATTTTTGCCATGGCTCCTTCAGCAAAGGATAGAGTGAAGACTGGCTGGTTTTACCAAGGCTGAGAACTTAGCTTTGGTCCATATGACCTGTGTCACTAATTGCTTCGTAATTTGCTTGTTAATTGGCTAAATTTCTCAGGCTCTTTCCATGTGTAAAAAAGAAAATATTTGCTACATATTTTATTCACTCATCTTTTATGTAATTTCTGGTAGATTCTAGCTTGCAGAAGATAGTCATTGTTGATTTATTATTCAGTATCATTTGATGGGGGGTTGTTAAGGTAGGGTCTCACTATAGTCCAGGCTGACCTGGCATTCACTATGCAGTCTCTGGCTGGCCTCGAACTCATGGCAATCCTCCTACCTCTCCCTCCTAAGTGCTGGGATTAAAGGCGTGTACCACTACCCCCGGCTTCAGGGTCACTTTTTTTCCCTAAAACTCAGAGCTGTGTTTGACATAGAGACTTTATTAAAAATATATATCATTGCCTGGGTGTGGTGGCACATGCTTGTAGTCCCAGCACACAGGTCATAGTTTCAAAACTAAACTGTACGACATAGTGAGAGCCTGTCTCAAAAAGCAAAAGGACAAAACATTATATATATATACACACACATACATACATACATACATACATATATGCACATATATTATATATACATTTTAAAACACATATACGTGTGCATATACATATTCATATACATGCATACACATATTTACATTATATATACATACATATATAATTACTGAAGGTAGCTTTATTGCTTTATTCTACATGCTAGGTACCCAGTGGGATACACAGTATAGCATCGTAAAAGCAAATGTCAGATTTCCAGTGTGGCAGTCCTATAAAGGCTCACATTGATATCGGGGTGCAGATTAGAGGGACCTTGCTGGAAGACATCTAAGAGGAGCTTCGTGAAGAAAAGTCTTGAACTGAGACCAAAGGATGGTTAGGTGCCAACCAGAAGACTGGTCATGGTTGGCTTCCCCTCTGTTTTTTCCTTCCCTCTCCCGCTTATGTCTCCCCTGGGTATTTTTCATCGCCAAGGAACACTCCCTAACTTTTCCTGCTACTCATGGTATATATAGGTCTCCTTTCAGAAAACAGCCTAAATGTACCCATCTGTTTCAAATGCCAGGAGTATTTCAGAAAGAAAGGACAGCATATCAGTGAGGAAAAGAAAGATTAGCAAAGCAAACAGCTTCTTTTCTGTGTAAGTTGGTTGGTCAGCTGCTTGATGTCTGGACAGAGGCGGATTGGCCGCTTGACCAGACATTGGTGGGTTTTGGTTGGCTAGCTTACCAACCAATGGTTGATGCCGAAGCCAGATTTTGAATGTCGGCTTATTAGCTGATTGGACAGCTAATTGGGGAAGAAAAGACGAGAGTGATGGGTTGACTTTGGCATTTCAGTTAGTCTTCATTTTTTCAGATTCTGATTAAAGTTTTGTAGAATGTATTATCCTGAAGGAGTTACCTAAGCTCTGCAAATCTCAGTTCTTTCTCCTGGCGCTGTGGTGAGGATAAAAGGAGATATTGCATTTAACACTGCTACAGCAAAGTGCCCATGAAACATTAAGTGTTCACTAGCACGTCCACAGTTTTCTTTCCTTTTTTGGTTCCTCGTGGTAAGATCTTGCTCTGGTCCAGGCTGGCCTGGAGTTCACTGTGTAGTCTTAGGCTGGCCTCAAACTCACAGCAATCCTCCTACCTCTGCCTCCCGAGTGCTGGTTTTAAAGGCATGAGCCACCATGCCCAGAATACCCATAATTTTAAGTAGACTGCAGCAGATGCTAGGACATGGCTCAGCTAGAGGCCTTGCCCACCATGCACAAGGCCCTGGGTTCAACCTCCAGCACCATGAGAAAGAAAAAATAAATAAAGTAAAATTAAATTTAAAATGGTAACACAGAACGCAGCCAAAGAAGCTTGAGCATTTTTTTATTTTCCAAATGGAATAAAGTTAATAATAATAAATAGATGCCTTGTTGTGGATTTGAGCCCTTCAACTATTTTTTAATTTTTTAATGTTATATAAAAAGGTTGTACTCCTAGACCCCCCCCCCTCCCAATTCCATGCAAGGTCTTCTTTGATGAGGTTATTGGTATTCATTGTGGGGACCAAGAGGCCTCAGTCAGTCTCTGCAGGGTGGAGGTAGGGGATATGGTGCCTCAGGCTATTCCCCGCCCTGAGACTCTTACAATCTTTCTGCGCCCTCGTCTGCAATGCTCTCTGAAACTTGGCAGGCCAGGTAGGGATTTGATTTAGTGTGGCTTTCTCTGTAGGCTCTGGATCTCTGTTTTGATGAGGTTTGAGTGACACAGTGTCTGTTGCTAGCCAGGAGAGCAGGACCTGCGTCACCTCTGGGCCCAGGCAGATGAGGGGAGGAGACACCCCCATGGTGGACAGCCGGCTCTCTGTTTTTGGTGGGTCCTGGTTCTGCCCATCATTCTCCACCTTCCTTCCCCACGAGTCGTCCTTCAGCTGTGTTTTACCACTTCAAATGCATTTGTATTTCAGGCCAGAACAGCCTAGGCCTAGAATAGAGGAAAACGTGTAAAGTCCCAAGCACGCACACAGACGCCTTTCTTACCTCACAGATGAAAATCAAATTCCCATCCTCCTTCATTGCACGGCTCATTAGCATATTCATTCTCTCTGTCGTAAAAGGCAGCATGGGGCAGGCATGTAGCTGAGTCAGTAGAGTGCTTGCCTGGCATGCACAAGACGCTGGGTCTGACCCTCAGCACCGCACAGACGTGGCACAATGGCACAGGCCTGTAATCCCACTCCTTGGAAGGTATCAAGAGTTCAAGGTCACTGGGCTGGAGAGATGGCTAAACAGTCAAGGCATTTGCCTGCAAAGCCTAAGGCCTCATGTTTGACTCTCCGGGTCCCACGTAAGCCAGACGCACTGTGATGTAAGCACAGAAGGTCGCACGTGGGCACAAGGGGGCGCACGTGTCTGGAGTTCGATTGTACTGGCTGGAGGCCCTGGCACACCAATTCTCTGTTACGCTCTGTCCTCCTTTCTCTTCTCTCTCTCTCTCTCTCTCTCTCTCTCTCTCTCATGCACATGTGTGCATGTGCACACTTAATAAAATGTCGTCTATTGGGCTTGCCTCAAAAAAAAAAAAAAAAACAAGTTGAGATCCTTTGTGGCTACATAGGAGTTCAAGGCCAACATGGGAGAAAATATATATTAGACCCTGTCTCACAAAAAGTGGATAGGAGATGATGTATTCGTTCTTGACATGAATGGCACTGGTTTCGAAGGTATCTGATGCTGATGTGTATGTATTTGCTTACCTGAATGCTGTGTTTAATGTAACTTTCTACAGACACACTCAGAACACATGCATAAGCGAGAATGTCATAGAATAGGGTAAAACAGACCAAAGTTGAGCCCACTTAGGTCCTTGTGAGCAAACTGAAAGGAGTATGTTTTCACCCTGATGATAAAACGGAGGAGACATTTCACTAACCTGGCTTCCTACACAAATAGAACTCTCCCGGAGCTCTTCCAGAGACCTGGATTCGTAGAGCCAGTGGGCAGATACCACGGCCCCGTTTCTTCCACTCTTGTCCATAACATCCAGTCACCTGCTCGTGATTTCAGACATGGCCTCGCTGACTCATTACATGTCACCAGACACGAAGTCAGAGTTACCCATCTTTATTATTAACAAGCATTTTTGGTTTTTCAGCGCCGACTGGGTGATGCTGCAAAGAAAGCCATTAGCAAGCTCCAGGTCAGGACCCTCAGGAAAGGCGACAAGGTAACGGCCTTATTTCTTTTGGGTGAGGGACTATTCAGAGAAACTTCTGTCTTTTCTGACAGAAGATAGGAAAGAATGGGAAATGCATGCCAAAGCTGTCCTTTAAGCATAAGATACTTTTTTATGTATTTATCTATTTATGAGAGAGAGAGAGAGAAAGTGGCAGAGAAAGAGAGTGAGAGAGAGAAAGAGAAGATATGCCAGGGCATGCCAGGGCCTCCAGCCACTGCAGATGAACTCCAGATACACACATCACCATGTGCATCCGGCTTATATGGTTGGGAATTGAACTGGAGTCCTTAGGCTTTGCAGGCAAGTGCCTTAACTGCTAAGCCATCTCTCCAGACCCTACTTTTTTTTTTTTTAAGATTATTTAATTAACTTATGAGATGGATACTATAGGACCAGATCATTATTGGCTGGAAAATGTGACAGATGTGAAAGTAACTGGAAAAAAGTAACCAAGTTATAAGGCCCACCTGGGGGCAAGTGAATGGATTTTGTAAAACCTACCTGCAATAGAGTATTATTCTGATATTAAGAAGAACAAAGTTATTTCATTTTCCATAAAAATGAAACAGAAGTCTCTATATTAAGCAAAATAACTCAGGTCTTGAAAGACAATTATTCCATATTTCCCCTCCTATGCAGAATCTAGACTTAAAAACCTAAAACTCCCAGCAGAAGTTTAGAGTTTTAGGATGCACTAAGTACATGAGCTTGAGGTTCTTTGGGGCCATTGACAGGGATTCACAAGTCCATGTGCCCACTAGTCTGAATTATTGATTCTTCTCACAAGTAAGATGCTATAATTTCTCAACAAAAATAAAACATGGGCTGGAGAGATGGCTTAGCAGTTAAGGTGCTTGCCTGAGAGGCCTAAGGACCCATGTTCAACTCTCCAGATCCCATGTAAGACAGGCACACAAGGTGACACAAGCGTACAAGGGTGCACACGTGCACAAGGTGGCACACGCGTCTGGACTTCAACTGCAGTGGCTAGAGGCCCTGGTGCACCAGTTCCCCCGTCTCTTGCTCTCTCTCATAAAATAAAAAGAAAACATGGGTGAGATTAGCAAACTATAATTCATTTGAAATGATAAACAAATTTAAAATTAGCCTTTTGGTCATGATATTTTCTCCCTCGGTGAACGAAAGTGCCAGCAGTATTACAGAAGTAAATTATGAGGTGCTCACAAATAGGATCACTATGATTGTTTATATTTATGTATCTACATTAAAATCCAGAGTACTGGGCACATTCAATACCCTTCAGGTAGCTCTGCATAAACATCACTCCTCGCTCTGGAGACTTTGGCGTGTCACTTCTAATTGTAGCTTATGACCATTTTAGGAAAGGTTTCAGAGGAAGTGGTGTCCATCATAAACGCACTCACAGTAGAAAGGAAAAGTAAAGGCTGACTAAGAGAGAAGGAGAATGGGGCTGGCGCCGAGGCCCTCGGGGGCCTGGCTCTCTGCACGCTCTGCGCAGGTGTATGATGTGTTCACCAAAGAACCGAGGGGAAGGTGGTCTCACTGGTGTTGCTTCTGTTGCAGGAAACAGAGGCTGATTTTGACAACTGTGCAGTTTGCATCGAAGGGTACAAGCCCAACGATGTGGTGAGGATCCTCCCTTGCCGGTAAGTAGCTAGGAGGCCTGTCCCTGGCCAACCCTGGGGGAGGAAGTTTCTGGCCTCCTTGGCTCAGCTCTGCCCGTCTCTGCAAGGTGGTGGGCCTCAGTGCTTTTGTGATTATCCGGCCAACAAGCCAAGCACACCTTCATGCCTGTCACCTTGGTTCTTCAAATCACCTGGTCAGGGCTAGAGAGATGGCTCAGCTGCTAAAGGCCCTTGCTTGAAAAGCTTAGTAACAGCCCAGTTTTGGTTCTCCAGTACCCACGTAAAGCCAGATGCACCAAGTGGCATATGTGTCTGGAGTTTATTTACAATGGCGAAAGGCCTTGGTGCACCAATGCGCTCTCTCTCTCTTTCTCCCCTCCCTTCCAAATAAATAAATAAAAATATTGATAAAAACCACCTGGCCATGGGAGGTAGATGTGTTTCTGATTCCCTTTATATAAAAAAAAAAAAACACATACTGCTATGAATTAGAAACTCACAAGACCCAGTGTGATATATGCGGAGGGAATTTTCTTGAACAGCTCTGTAAGCCTCAAACTCTGACTTTTACTAGTGCTATGATGATGAAGATAATAAACTCAGACTGGAGAGATGGCCTGCGAAGCCTAAAGACTCAGGTTCGATTCCCCAGTACCCATGTAAAGCCAGAAACACAAGGTAGCATATGCATGTGGAGTTTGCAGTGGCAGAGGTCCTGGTGAACCCATTCTCTCTCTCTCTCTCTCTCTCTCTCTCTCTCTCTCTCTCTCTCTCTCGATTGCTCATTCTCCCTCTCTCTTAAATATATAAATAAGTAAAATAAAAAATAAAAAGATAATAAGCTCTTAAAAATATACTCTGAAGGAATGAATGAGGTTGGCTAGGAGAAGTGGAAAGCCCAAGGCAGGGCTGGAGAGATGGCTTAGCGGTTAAGCACTTGCCTGTGAAGCCTAAGAACCCCGGTTCGAGGCTCGGTTCCCCAGGTCCCACGTTAGCCAGATGCACAAGGGGGCGCACGCGTCTGGAGTTCGTTTGCAGAGGCTGGAAGCCCTGGCGCGCCCATTCTCTCTCTCTCCCTCTATCTGTCTTTCTCTCTGTGTCTGTCGCTCTCAAATAAATAAATAAAAAATTAAAAAAAAAAAAAGAAAGCCCAAGGCAGATTCAGTTTACCTGGCTTTACTCATAATAAGTCATAGTTAAGTGCCCCAAAACTTCTGGAATCTAGAGGAACAGTCTGCAAGGGATTATCCAGCCACCTGGATTCTTCTCCCTCAGTGAAAGACACTGGTAAAGTGTCTGGATTCTTTTGAAATTGTTAAAAAAAAAAATCAATGACTTTAGATTCTTTAATTAAATCATGTGGGCCAAAGGCACATAAAAGCCATTCCCCCACCCCATAATTGAAAATCTGCTTCCGTATTCCTGCTTCCATGAAAGTGTCCTAAAAATAAAAATGAAATTAGGCCTTGATGAAAGGTGGAACGTTGACGTAGAAACACTGGCTTTGAAAAAAGTTCTTAGCATTAAGAGGCAAACCACAGAGAGATAAAACAGTCCATAGATTCTTAAAGCAATGCAAATTTAAGAGCTATGTGTTAGAAATCCAAACGGAATAGAACATATATGCCCTTAGGGGATTACTTGAAAAAAATCTTAAAATGACAAGGAAGTATGACAAAGAAAGACTGAGCACTCAAAGAGACTGCGATCTTCCCAAGAGTTGAAAATTGATGGTTCGGAAAATAGGCCGTGCAAATCCCCCATCCACACAAGAGACCCAACGCCAGCTGGCAGGTGTGAGTCCTGTGTATCGATGCCTGGCTGTCCCCACATTGAAACCACTAAGGGAGGGCAAATGGACAGGTGGCAGTTTCCTGTGTATGAGGACACTATCTACATTCTTTGTAGATATGACGCTTACTGTACCCACAGAGACTTCAAGAAAGCTGTTAAGGACCAGCAGCCCATGTGTAAGCACTCGAGAAACCCTTCGGGGTCACACCTTATTCCTGTGGTGTTTTATTAAGGGCTTGTAAAGCGTCATCATTAAAAACCTGCTGATGTGTCTCTCCCTCACTCTTCCGCTCCAACACTGCTTAGAGCCTCATAGGGGCTCTTCAAATACAAGCCATCTACTGTCCACTAAAGTTCAATAACTGCTTCTTTATTTTTCCTGAGAACATAGAGAATTTTACAAATGTAATACAAAAACCTGTTTCTAAAAGTACACATAGCATTACTGCAGCTCGACAGTCCACATGGTATAAAACGGTGTATTCATCTGAAGCTGTCATGAATAAATTTCAGGGTACTCCATGAAATGACTGGGGAACATCATGGACAAGTTATAGTTGTAGCACAGTTTCATTTCTCATGGCCTGTTTTGGAAAACTTGATTTATTTCCATTGTTAATGGCCAAAAATGGTGTTCCTCTAACAATGTAGTATAATACCATCCCGATGGTCACTAGCCCATACATCTTTCAGAGCATAATTATTTGAAAATATTAATAAAAATGGTATTTTACTATTTACCACAATGAAACAAAACTTTGGAGCTTTTATTATTGACACTAGCTAACACTTACCCTAGGCCAGTTCCATAGGAGCCAGTCTCATCTTCCCTTTTCACGTGATGGTCTCTGAGTTCCTGCTTTGGTTCTTAATGCTTCAAGCTCCTTACTCTCCATCTGTTCTTTTTTTTCCATTGATTTTCATGTGTGTGTGTGTGTGTGTGTGTGTGTGTGCACACACGCAAACCAGGCTCTCTTGCCACTGCAAACACACACCCACCCAGCTCTACATGGATAGCTGGGGAACTGAACTTGGGCTAAAAGGCCCTGCAAGTAAGCACTTCTAACCTCTCAGGCAGCTCTCCAGCCTCTCTCCATCTGTTTTTCTTTCCTTCCTGTGGATCCTGCTTTAAATAACAGCACATCAAGCAAGCACAGGTTGGAGTTAATGACGGTTTGATCCTGTACTAGTCATACATACTCTCTTACTAGCTCATACATCTTTTTTTTCCAGGCTGGTTTTAAAAATCAAGAATTTTTTTTATGCCTGTTACTGGTTTCTGCCAGGCAGTGCTCACTAATGGATGTTATCAAACAAATATAGTAGCATTTGCTTTTTTGCTGGATAATTTTCTCTGGGGTATTATTAAACCTTTGCTCCTATAAACATCACAGACTCACTTTCCAATTATTTCCAGACTGACTCATCCACAAATTTTTTCCCTTTCTCCTTGGAGTAAAAGATGTTTTGTTTTGTTTTTTAAAATTCTCAGTGTCTGACTCCCTCCTCTTTGCTCTGTGGCCTCATAACCTCTAACATACCACACACACACACAAACACACACACACACACATACACGCACACACACACGCACACATACATCCCTTCTCCACTGTTAACATGTCTTTCCAAATCACCCAGCTATACACTCACATGCAACTTCTTCAAAATTATCCTTTTTTTTTTGTCTCTTCCTTTGTAGTCATGGTGATTACTAAAATGAAAGCATACACGTACATACCCATCATCTCTTCCCACACGTTCTTTCTTCATCCAGACCTTCTTGGCGCATGAAAATCAAGGGGTCCCTGGAAGGGAACTTGGACCTGTGCTCTCAGTGTGTGGGGCAAACCCACAGTAGCACACAGAGCATGTTGGCAACGGACAAGGCAACTTTTTTTTTTTTTTTTTTTTTGAGGCAGGCCCAACCATTTCCTTTTTTTATGTGTGAGAGAGGAGGAAGACAGAGAGAGAGAGAGAGAGAGCTGGCATGCTAGCGCCTTCAGCCACCACAATCAAACCCAGATACGTGTGCCCCCTTGTGCACATGTGCGACCTTATGCATCTGGCTTACCTGGGACTTGAAGAGGTAAACATGAGTCAGGCTTCTCAGGCAAGCACCCCGACTGCTAAGCCAGCTCTTCAGCTCAAGTTGAAGAGCTTTTTCTCTAATTTTTCAAGAAATTTTTGTTTTGCTCCATAATACATGTGCCCAAACATGCATTGTGTTATGTTTTAGGGTAGGTTTTGGTGACTTGGGTTAGTATATGTGATTACTATGTTTGGCCATTAGAAGGTATCTTACCAAAACAGTGTATTAATCTGTAGTTTCTTCTTTTGTCCAGAGAATAAACTGTTCTCTCAAAATATTCCATGGATTTTATCACAGAACATTTCAACTGATTCTTCAATAATTATTCATTTTAGTCTATTTAACTACCTACTGTCAGCACACCATGTCTCCGAAAGAATATTAAGTCCTCACTCTCATAAAGAATATTAATTCCTTGAGAAAACAATGTGTGCTGCGTGCAAAAAGCAAAACAATATATGAATTCCTTTCCCTGCACAATTCTTTCCTATCTAATTTATCACTAAGTTATGGAGGTATTAGTGTCTACTATCTTTTCTTCTCATCTGGCAAAGTCTCCTCCACAAATGAGGACAAATTTAAAAGTGGCCTACTGATAAGCATATTATGATGTTGAAATTTTTTTGCTACATAAACACTACCTTTGGAACAACAAATAATATGTTTTTGTGGCAGGGGGTTGTTGTTTATTTTTGTTGTTGTTCTTTTGGTTTGGTTTGGTTTGCTTTGGGTTTTCCAAGGTAGGGTTTCACTCTAGTCCAGGCTGACCTGGAATTCACTATGTAGTCTCAGGAAGGCCTCGAACTCATGGTGATCCTCCTACCTCTGCCTCCTTAGTGCTGGGATTAAAGGTGTGCGCCACCATGCCCAGCACAGTCTTGCTTGCACAAGTCAACCGAAGGCTCTGGAATGTTGGTGTTTGTGTACAAAGAACCTTCACTTCAAGCATGTTTCCATGGCCTAAAGCATTTTCCACTGAAGTCAACGAAAAATGTGGCCAGTTCTCCTTGTGTTTGCTTAGGTATCCATTGGGGCTGGGAAGATGGCTCACCAGTTGAAGGCACTTGCTTACAAAGCCTGATAGTCTATGTTCAATTTCTCAATTCCCACATCAAGCTAGATGCATGGGGTGGCACATGCATCTGGAGTTTGTTTGCAGTGGCAAGAGGCCCTGAAGTGCCCATTCTCTCCCTTTCTCTTTTTCTGCCTATAGATAAATAATAAAATAGGATTTATTTTTATTTTTATTTCTTATGCGAGAGAGAATTGATAGGCCTGGCCCTCAGCCACTGCAATTGAATGCTGTCTGTACACATGTGTGACCTTGCGTGATTTTGTCACCTTGTGCATCTGGCATACGTGGGATCTGGATTGTTGAATATGGGCCCATAGGCTTTGCAGGAAAACAGCTTAACTGCTAAGCCATCTCTCCAGCCCTAAAACATGATTTTTTTAAAGGAATCCGTTGAGAAGCTGCTCAGTATTCCTCATCCTGTCCCACCATGGCAGACACAGAAGACTAGTTTCTCACTAATTTCCCTGCTTCTGCTCTTGTCCCTAATTATTTATTGTGATACATCAACTTTTTATTGTCAAACTAGATTCCAGGTACTTTTTCAGCTAGTATATTAAAAAAAAAAAAAAAAACTTGGAAATAGTAGTTGAAATGTAATTCAGTCATCATATTTTCTCACAAATGAACTGTAGCAATGTAAATTCATTTTAAAAATAATAATAAATATGGGTTGGGGAGATGGACCCATTAGGAAAGTACTTGCTGTGCAAGCAAGAGGGCCCAAATTTGGATTCCCAGTACCCACATAAAGCCAGGCATGGCAGTATCCATTTGCAATCCCAGAACTGAGGGGGCACAGATAGGAGGAGCACAGGGCCTTGCTGGCTAGCTAATCTTGCCGAATCAATGAGCTCTAGGCTCAGAGACCTTATTTCCGAAAATTAAAAATAAATAAATAAAAGGCAGACAGCAATTGAGGAAGACACTGACTTTGACCTATAATGTGTAATCACGCATACATACATGATCCCACACATATACATATGAGCACACACATACATGCACACCACCCAAACACACAAAATGTAATGAAAAATAATAAAATAAAAGCATGGACTAGGGCTGGAGAGATGGCTTAGCAGTTAGGCCATCTCAAAAACAAATTTTTAAAAAAAGAGGAAGAATCTTCCAGAACTCACCACTATTACTCAGCAATGTGAAGACTCTTCCAGGACTCACCACTGTGACTCAGCAATGTGTACTCTGATTCCTTCTTGGGAACCCACCAGAGCAATTCCTGTGTGGAATAACTATAATTTTCCTAACTGAGGGGGATGTTTTTATATTGTCGATGCTAAGGTATCACACTACCCAAAAGTTTTCTCTGTTTATTGATGGAAAGCTAAAGGCCAAATTCATGACTCAACTATAGCCAAAGACTGCTTTAGCCTCATATCTGACTCTTCTCTGTGTCTTCGTTTATACTTTTCTTTCTTCTTTTGTTCTCACAGAATCTTTTTGATATTTGAATCTTCTCAGTGACCTCAGTGTCCTTTCTGGAACAAACATTCTCCATGCCTTCAAAAACTGTATCATCATTTATAATTTTATATCATATCCCTGTCTTTCCATTAGTATAAAAAATACGCAAGATAACAATCTCATAAGGAGAGAAAGTTGCTTGTGGTACACAGTTTTGAAAGCCTTCATCCATCATGGATTGGCCCTACTGCTCTTGGGCATGTGGTCATACAAAACATCATGACAATAGCATGTGGTCATACAAAACATCATGACAATAGCATGTTGCAAAGCCACTCAACATGACAGGACATGAAAAGGAAGAGGGGTCAAGGTCCCTCTCCTCACTTTGAAAACATGCTACCAATGACATAAGACCTCCTTTTTTTTTTTTTTTTTGGTTTTTTTTTTTTTTTTGGTTTTTCGAGGTAGGGTCTCACTCTAGCCCAGGCTGACCTGGAATTCACTATGGAGTCTCAGGGTGGCCTCGAACTCACAGCGATCCTCCTACCTCTGCCTCCCAAGTGCTGGGATTAAAGGCGTGCGCCACCACGCCCAGCTAAGACCTCCTTTTAAGTGTCCACTGCTTCTAAATAGTGCCAAGCTTTTTTTTTTTTAATTTTTATTTATTTATTTGAGAGCGACAGACACAGAGAGAAAGACAGATAGAGGGAGAGAGAGAGAGAATGGGCGCACCAGGGCTTCCAGCCTCTGCAAACGAACTCCAGATGCGTGCACCCCCTTGTGCATCTGGCTAACGTGGGACCTGGGGAACCGAGCCTCGAACCGGGGTCCTTAGGCTTCACAGGCAAGCGCTTAACCGCTAAGCCATCTCTCCAGCCCAGTGCCAAGCTTTTTATACATAATAGCCCTTTGGGAGACATTTCAAATTCAAACTGTAGCACCCATATGCTATAAAGTTTTTTGCCTATCTGGGAAATTTAAGTTATTTCCAGTTAGTATTATCAAATAGGCTATTTTAAAAACTCTCCATTCAGATGTGAGACTACCTCCTAGTTTCTATGATTAAGATTCAAATTGACTAGTTATAATCCTGAAAGTTGTACTGAGGGACTTTTCCAGTCAGTTAGAGGAATCCTGGGGTGACTGGACCTGTTACAGTGTAATTCTCCATTAGGAATAGATGATGGATGAGTCAGGAGAGGAGGTGCCCAGATCCTTCAGGGCCTGCCTGCAGCTGAGGGGGCTGCATTATCAACTGTGTGCCAGGAGCCTGCTTGCCTGGGGAAGAGGTATCTCTACCCAGCACACTGGCAGAAGCGTCAGGTGTGGCTCAAAGGGATGTAACTGGATTCAGAGGGACCAGTTAGGACATGTTTGCAAAGTCTGCTATGCAAAGCATCATCCAGTCTGTAATAGCTAGCCAGCAGGGAGGAAGCTTCCAGCTCATTTCCAGCTTGATTTCTCTATATGTTCTTGAAGAATCACCTTCAGGGTCACACCACGTAGCTCTGGTGGGCAGTGGAGAGCTTTGCCTTAGCAGACAGTTTTCCAACCCCCCCCCCAAACACTCCCACAACTGAGTTATGTAGGCAAAGAACCATGTGTGCTAGATAATGGTTTCATTCTCCTTCTCTATTCTCCTTTACAAGAATGTGTGATGAAATTTCTGTATTAGTCCAAGTGTTCCTTTGGTATTTTTGAACATAGGATACATTGTTCTGTGTCTTTTTAAAAACATTTTAAATATAAATCTGTAGTTTTACAAACATCAGAATGTTATTCACATAATCAGTGTTAGAAAAGATGGCAGAGATTGTCATAGTGGCATATACTTATAATCCCAGAATTCAAGGGGTGGAGGCAGGAAAATACAGAATTCAAGGGCATCGTTGACTGCATAGTGGGTGTGAGTATAGCCTGGGTTACGTGAAACTCAGTCTTAAGATTTTTTAAAATAAAAAAATCAAAACCAGTGCCGGAGAGATGGCTTAGTGGTTAAGGAGCTTGCCTGCAAAGCCTAAGGACCAAGGTTCAATTCCCCAGTACCCTCATAAGCCAGATGCACCAAGTGGCACTTGCGTCTGGAGTTTGTTTGCAGTGGCTGGAGGCCCTGGTGTGCTCATTCTCTCGCTGTCTCTGTCTGCCTCTTTCTCTCTCTGTGTCTGTCTCTAAAAAAAATATAAATAAGTATCTTTTAAAAAAATCAAAACCAGAATAAATGGCTTAGGCAATACAAAGTAATTGTGGAGGAACAGACGAAGCTTGTATGTTTAACTGGGATGATCGATAGCTTGACTTGCAAAAAAAAAAAAAAAAAAAGTCTAATGACATTTTAATGATTGAACCAGAGGCCTGGAGACATAGAAAAGAAATTTTTGAAGACTATTGAAAATTCAAAACCTAAAGTTGGTATTCTTGTTCCAATGGGTTCTTTAAAGATTTGTTACTTAGGTGTCATATGTCTGTAAATGAACAAGAGCCACATAAATTGTCCATCTAGCCAGTCAGCCAGCCACCTGCTTTTCTTTCTCAGTTGATGTGACTGATCTGTATATATGTTTAACCTGGCTCTATTTGTTGCTTGACCTCTCAATTACAGTATTCCATTAACTCCTGTCCCCAAGGAGTGGTACCAGTTTCCCCTTGCAGAGATGCAGCTCTGGGAGACAGCTGGTATAAAGTGCATGGGAAACAGGAGAAGAGTCCATATGCAAAACTTCCTGAACAAGCAGATGTCTTGTGGGTCAAAGAGTGACTTGCCTTCCAAAGGCCCAGCCATCTTACAATCAAATTAATAAGATTGAATTGTGGTGGTTTGATTCAGGTGTCCTCCATAAACTTAGGTGTTGTGAATGCTAGGTTCCCAGCTGGTGGCAATTTGGTAACCGGAGCCTCCTGGAAGCAGTGTACTTGTTGGGGGCGGGCTTATGGCGTTACAGACACCTTCTCCATGCCAGTGTTTGGCACACTGTCCTGTTGCTGTGGTCCACCTTCTGTTGGCCAGGAGGTGATGCTCACCCTCTGCTCATGCCATCATTTCCCCTGCCAGCATGGAGCTCTCCTTCTAGTCTGTAAGCCAAAATAAACACTTTCTCCCACAAGCTGCTCTTGGTTTGGTGCTCTTTACCAGCAATGAGAATCTGACTGCAACACTGAGCTCGTATGAGAGAGAACGAGAGCACAGTGCCCACACTGAAAATGCCTCTTGAACACGGCTTATGGCCAACTAGCCTTTACCAAGATTTGTTCCATATGCCTGAGAGACTTTGTCTTCTCTGGATGCTTCCAACCAAGACCTCCTGGGCAGTTCTCACCCTGCCCACCCTGTGGCTCCCCAAATGCTCATGTGGTCTTTGTACCATGAATCAACCCATAATGACAGTGAAGGCACAGAGTTGTACCTTGATATTCATGTGTGAACTTCCCCTTTGGGGGCAGGCAAGGGCTCTCCATATCACTGCTAGGCATGGCAAGATCATAATCAATAACCTGATATGGCAATTCATGGCCTGCTGTAAAAAAAAAAATGAGTATCATTATAATATCTGAACATTCAAACAAACCTAACCAAGTTCTACTGAGATCACTCAGAATGGACTCAGCCTTAACATTACTAAACCTCAGGGGCTGGTCTGATGTTAAGATGTGTCAAATGGACTTAAAGTCTGTAAGGACAGAAAATGCCATGGTCTTTATAAGTAAGAACTTGGGGAGTGGATAAAATTGCCTGCCTCATAGGCATGAGTACTGAGTTCAGGTCCCCAGAACCCATGTAAAAGCCAGAGAATGTGGCCTGTTTCTGTAATCCCAGCATACACATGGTATGATGGGAGATGGAGATGGAGACAGAATCTCCAAGAAGCTTGGAACAGAATGGTCAACAAGAGATCCTTCCTCAAAGGGGTGGAAACACATACCAACCTAAAAATTATCCTCCGACCTCCAAACACGTGCATGTGCACGCTCACACACACATACATGCACATGCACACATACACTGTACACACACATATGCACGCACTGACAATGCTGGAATCTTATAAGGATTCTATGGCTCATAGGGTAGAAACTAGAGAAACACTTTCTAGCTGATCAGAAATGGTCTGTCCTGAGTTTAGCCCTCTGTGCCTTAGACATGTGCCTGATTGGAAACAGATTTTTCTCTGTGTTCCTTTGTTTGAAAAAAAGTGATGGTTATTCACTGTGTTCATCACATTTAACTTATTATTTTAAGTCCATGGTGTACAAATTAAATGATGGACCATTCTATTTATAGTTCTTTGTTTACATGTGGGTTTTTTTTTAACTCTAATGTTCAGGGATTCCATTACAGATTCTGGAAGTTTTTTGAAAATAAAATAAGTAATATATAAAAAAGATGACAAAGGCACTCTTCAGATATAACAATTATTTGGTACAATTAATTTTATAACACATTTTAACCCACATCATGCATGCTTGTTTCTATGCATTACATAATCACACAATATTGTTCTTTTTACTTTCCTAGTTACAATTTTAAAAAGTACTTTCCTTTAACTTGAGATATTTTAAAGTAAACTAGTGGTTGCATAATAATCCATTGTTTGGGTTTATTGATCTCCTATTGATTGTCATTGAATTTGTTTCTAATATTTCATCAGTTTAGAATCATCACCATGGGATTTTGTTTGGGCTTCTGAATTTATCCTTAGGATACATATACTTTTCATATACATTTATTCATTCATTTATTTATTTATTTGCTAGCAGGCAGAGGTAGAGAGAAGAGAGACAGACAGACAGACAGAATGGGCACTCTGGGGCAAATGAATTCCAGATGCATGTCCTACTTTGTGCCCCTGGCTTTATGTGGATACTGGAGAATCAAACCCAGGTCATCAGGCTTTGCAGGCAAGTGGTTTAACTGCTGAGCCATCCCACCAGCCTCAGGATACTTATACTTTTTAAAGTGAATGTACAGAGCACCAAATAACTCAGAAGTACCTTGGGAAACTTTATCTAACTGCTTTCCTAAAGGTGGTAATGACTGACATTTCACTACGGATATGGGAAAGTGTTTACCTCAGAACCCTCAGAACCATGAAGTAAGATTGTTTAAGCCTGCTTTCCTATCTGATAGCCAAATATTAAGGCAGTTTAAATTTCCACTAGTTTTTATTTCTCTGAGATAACACTTTTCATCAATGCAAGCTCTTGATATAATATTATTCCTAATGCAAATTGTCATTGATTAGAGTATGTTTCCTTATTTTAGAGGTTAGAATAGAAGGGGAGGTAGAACCAAAAACTATTACATGTATTGACTCATTTTAATGCTTTTAGTTTTTGGTAACTCTTGCTTTTCTCACTTAACTTTTTTTTGTTTGATTTAATGATGCTTTTTGGTGTATGATTGTGATGTGTATGTGTGCTTGTTCATGCATGTGAGTGTGGGCGTGTACATGCAAGGGAATGTGTGTGGAGGTCAGAACACAACTTTCTAGAGACACGGCCTCACCTTCCATGTAATTTTAAGGCAGGGTCTCTCGTTTTCATTGTTGTTCACTGCTGAATTTACCAACTGGCTGGCTGGCAAACTTCCAGAGAATTCCCGGGTCTCCACTTCTCTCAGCGAAGGCATGCTGGGATTACAGAAGCCCACAACAGCCTCTGGCTTTTACCTGGGGCCTGGAGTTCTAAACTCAGGTGCTCAGGCTGTGCAGCAAGCACTTCATCCACAGAACTATCTTTCCAGTCCTCTGTTGTATGATTCTTTTTGTTTTGTTTTGGTTTTTTGCTTGTGTGTAAGGTGGTGTGTGTATGGGGTGCTGTGTGTGCACTCATGTGCCCTTGCAGTGGGGTGAGCTCACCTAAGGTGGACAGACAGAACCTTGGGTATCCTTCTCATTGCTCTTCCATCCATTCTTTTTTTAATGTTTTATAATTATTGTTAACATAGTTCATATGTATACAGCATGTGTTGGTACCCTCTTTGGCCTCGTTCCTACCCCCATTTCATTGGGGGCTCTCCTTCATGGAGTTTCAGGTATTCCTCGTGGGGTTGTGGTTTATGCATTGTGAGAGCAGTGGTCAGTTATTTGGGGGGACAGAGAATGCCTCTGGGCATGATGTCTCAACCTGTGGCTCTTACAATCTTTCCGCCCCCCTCTTCTGCAAAACTTCCTGAGCCGTGGTGGGTGAGTTTTAAATCTACTTCAGTGATGAGCTCCTAGGAGCCTCTGGAACTGTGCTTTGGTAGACCTCAGGGTCTGTCTCCTTCACCCTGGTGCTGATTGTCAGGTTCACCATGGAAGCAGCTCTCTTGCTCATCTCCCCAATTCATCTGTGGTTTCAACTGTGGATGGGCTAAAGTGCAAGGGGTAGTTTATCTCTTCAGGTCTTGCTACCTTCTGAAAAAGAAGAACAGATTCTCCAGTGGAGAGTGAAATCAGAATAGTTTAAATGGGATAAGCAGTATTCATTTAGGGAGAATTTGATGTGTGTAACCCCTCTTTTAGTCAAAGACTAGTGAAAGCTTGACACTGGAAAACATAACCTTTGTCTCCATAAGATTCTGGTCTGGTTCCCAATTCCAGATATGGGTTCCTTTACACTGAATGGATCTCTGAGCCAATCAGAAAGCTATTGACTGCCCACTGAGGCTGTGTACCACTAGCGCACTGGCGTGTACCTTGTATCAGGGTGTTTTCTTCTGAGTAGCTTAGATCTCTGGTTTCTCAGACCATCGTTGGCCACTTTTCCCCAGCAGCTCATGTAGCATTTCCAGCACTAGACAAGCTAACTGTCTGGGGACTGGCTCTCTTCTGAATTCCAGCCAGGCTTCTCCGTGCTCTGTGTCAGAAGCCTATGGTGTCTCTTCCACCTACTCTTGTTTTGACCCTTGAATGATCTCTGAGATATTGCCCAAACTCCAGCAATTCCCTGGTGTCTACTTCTCTACAAATATGTGGCCATGCCCAGCTGTCTAATGTGGGTCCTGAAGATGTGAACTTGGGCAGACTCAGACCCTCTCAGGTCCTCATGTTTGCACAGGAAGCACATTTGACCACAGAGCCATCTCTTCAGCTCTTACGATGCTTTGTGATTGACAGAGTTTAAAAAGTTATGTATATATAAAATTTATGATTTTTTAACCTTATGTTTTTGTCTCTCTTTCCTTAAAGCCTTCTCTATTGAGAAACAATTTAACTGATCAGTTTCATTACATCCTCAAAATTGACCTGAAAACGTGGGCTGCTGTATTGCACCCCATTACCTGTTGTTGTTTACAAAAAGCACCTTCTTGAAAATTCCTTCAGCAACATAGTTTGATGAGCTTGGCCAAATAAAAAGTGATAAAAATTAAATATGATGGGAGTTGAAAATGGAAGGACCACTTGGGAAATGTGACAGTTTCTAGGAGTGTGGCATACACACAGCTGTGTGACAAAGCATCTTAATTCTTGGATGTAAGCCCAAGAGAAATGAACACGTATGTTCACAGGAAGGCATGCATGATAATGATGGCTGCATGTTTATTCACAATAGCAAGCAAATGAAAGTAACTCGTTTGTGCAGAAAATCAGTAAACCTTTGTGGTACATCTAGTCAGTGGCGTACCTCTCAGCAGTGAAAGGAGCCTATCGATGCATATCAAAGCACCCATGCACAGGGAAACCATTACGTTACGTAAAAGAAGCCACCAAGAGGGGAGCGGAATGAGTTCACACTTGAAGATGCCATTTATATAAAATTTAATAACCATCCAAACTAATCTCTGGTGGAGGCCTGTAGGAAGCAAGGGGGATCTCTGAGGTCACAGTGGTATACCTCCTCATTTGGTGATGTGTACAGAGCATATTCACACCTAATAAGTGTCCAAGCTCACTTATGATTTCTGCATTCGATTGTGCACTGTAAGTTCACTTAAGGTGATGGGAAAAGTTTAGATTAACAAAGAACCTATTTCATAGAATTTCCCCATGAGTCAGTCATATCATATTTATGACCAAAATTTGCTGTGGGTGTTTTCTCTCTGTTTTTCTCAGATTGCTTCACATATTTTATGTACAACCTCGACAAGTGACAGTGACTCATCTGTCACTTAGTGGAGGGATGTAAAACAGGTAACATGGAAGAAAGTGGCATGCTGCGGTAAATGGATTCTGATGTAATTCTAATGATTCTTACAACAAAGCAAAGGCTGCCTTCTGCTACCATAGCCTTGTTACATATGGCACTCTGACTCGTATTAACCAACTAAACCCACAGGATGAATGCCAACCAGCTCAGTGTGTGGCTATTTTCTGCACCGTTCACACTACTTTCCTGCTCAGTCCATCCATGTTATTTCAGAATGCTAATTTGGTCCAGTTTTGCAACTTTACTTTCCATTTTTCTATTTCAAGTAGCATGCAATTCAAGCCATCCAAGTTTCTTACCCCTGTGTTACACTGCCTCTTTACCCTGGTTCATGTAAACGCCTTCTGCTTGGGAGCTCTTGCCTCCTGTTTGTATACTTCAGCGTTTTCCCCCATCCTTAAGTCACACAATTTCCTCACAAACTAGCAGCTCTCTTCCCTGAGTTCCCTGGCAGTAGTCTTTATATCTGTTAGTAACACGTTCCATGCTGTGTCTACATGACTTAAAGTAGTTAATGCTGGGCTGGAAAGATGGCCTAGCAGTTAAGGCATTTGCCTGCAAAGCCAAAGGACCCAGGTTCAACTGCCCAGGACCCACATAAGCCAAATACACAAGGGGTTGCACATATCTGGAGTTTGTTTGCAGTGACTGGAGGCCTTGGCACACCCGTTCTCTTCCTCTCTCTCTCTCTCTCTCTCTCTCTCTCTCTCTGTCTCTTTCTCCCTGCCTATTTACATATATATATATATACATATATATATATGTATATGTATATAAATATATATGTGTGTGTATGTATATAGATGATAGATATATCAAATTAATAAATAAAAACAAAATATTAAAAATAATTAACGCTGCTTATACTCTGAACCCATAACATGCAATAACTGTACATATAAGGATTTTGTCCTTACAGCCACCCTTGTATAATTTTGCTAGTCAGATTCAACTAGTCTTTGCTGCAATAACAAAAATGCCAGCTCCCAAAGGCTTTCCATCACACAGATGTTTTATCCGAGCTTCACAGCCCCTGTGTCTCATCAGGGAGAGTTGGTTTGCCCAGCAGGCAGCTGACCTGACGGAGTACCCACCATTTCAATGTTGGTAATTGACAGGCCAATAGTAAAGTGCCATGGCATGGATGTTATTTCTCTTTCTGATTATTATTTATTTATTTGCAAGCAAAGAGAAGCAGAGAGAGAAACAGACAGAGAATGGGCACATCAGGGCCTCCAGCCACTGCAAATGAATTCCAGATGCATGTGCCACTTTGTACACTTGGCTTTACATGAGTACTGGGTAATCAAACCTAGGTCCTTAGGTTTCTTAGGTAAGTGCCTTAACTGCTAAGCCATTTCCCCAGCCCCTGTGGGTATTTTCTTTTCCATAGCTTATTGGCCAGAACTAGTTACATGCCCATGGCTACCACTAAAGGAGCTTGTCATAGATAAAGAAATTAAGGCTCAGAGAGATTGAGCGCAAAGTCAGACTGTATAAATACACTGGGAAAGAATAATGGTGGAAATGCCTTCACGACCCATCTATGCCCACTAACGTGGGGAACGGAGATGAGCAGAGCGTTGGCTCAAAGCACTGGTTGGCGGACTATGTTTGGCCGAGGTTTCCTGACTCTGCAGCTTACTAGCTCACTGAATTGATGATCTTCACCTTTTTTCCTCCATAAAATGGGAACTCTTACCTCAGAAGATGGTTGTGAATCCATTGGGTATGTGGCTGGCCCAGTACACAGTAGGGACACAGTAAGTGGTGAGCATTGTCAGATTTCTTCATCCACCTAAATTCACTCTTTATGCTTCACTGATACCCTTGTAAATATGATGAAGGCTCCAGAGAGACACTTCAGCTACCCAGGGAACCGCTGAGTATCTTTTTTAAAAAATATTTTATTTATTTGTTTGTTTATTTATTTATTTGAGAGGGAGAGGAAGATAGGGAGAAAATGGGTGTGCCAAGGCTTCCAGCCACTGTAAATTAACTCCAGACACACGCACCACCTTGTGCATCTGGGTTATGTGGGTACTGGGGAATCGAACCTGGTTCCTTAGGTTTTGCAGGCAAGTGTCTTAACCACTAAGTCATCTCTCTGTCCCCACTGGATATCATTTTTTTAGCGGCAAGCCCAAAACACTGGCCTTTTTATGTGAGAGAGATAAAGAGAGAGTATTGGCATGCCAGGGGCTCCAGACCCTGCAGTTGAACTCCAGACATGTGTGCCCCCTTGTAAGCATGGGTGACATTATGCACTTCCATCACTGTGCGTCTGACTTATATGGAACCTGTAGAGTTGAACATGAGCCCCTAGGCTTTGCAGGCAAGTGTCTTAACTGCTAAGCCATCTCTCTACTCTTGGATATCTTTTTGAAGTGGCTGTTAATGCCTGGGAGTTGAGATTCTAAGGTACCTTAGTGAATCACATTTTTTAAAAAAAATTGTTCATTATCTGCAAGCACAGAAAGAGAGAAATGGAGAATGAGCATATCAGGGCCTCCAGCCACTGCAAACAAACTCCAGACACGCGTATTATTTTGTGCATCTGGTTGACATGGGTACTAGGGAATCAAATCCAGGTCATTAGACTTTGCAGGAAAGCACTTTAACTATTGAGCCATCTCTCCAGCCCTGGATCACTTTTTTTTTTTTCTCAGGTAGGGTCTCACTATAGTCCAGGCTGACCTGGAATTCACTCTGTAGTCACAGGGTGGCCTTGAACTCATAGCGAACCTCCTACCTCTGCCTCCTGAGTGCTGCGTTCAAAGGTTGTGCCACCATGCCTGGATGAATCACATTTTTTAATAAGCATTTCTCTAAAGGGAGTGAAACAGCTTGCGCTGGTGCCAAAGCCACAGAAGCCTTAGTCCCAAAAGCAGGAGGTAGGGTCGAACAAGTGTATAAAAGTTATTCAGGGGGCACAACAGAGTGACCTCTTTTCTTCTCCAAGAGAAGGTAAATGTCATGGTGTGGGACTGGGACTCTTATGCATGATTAATTGAGCAGTGGAAAACAAAATCAAGGAGTGTGGAGATGAGTCTAGCTTGCATTTTCATGAGCACTCCCCATTCATACCTCAGCAGCACTGTGCATTTTATGCATCCTTGCTTACCAGGTACCTTATGAACTCTTTCAGAAACATTTCTTCCCTTTGGGTGAATAAGGGGACATCCAGTTCGGGTCTATCCTTTGATATAGTCCAATCTGTCAGCGTGGTTAAGACACGGGCTATCAATGCTCTGTGCATCTTCTCTCGTGCGGCCCATGTTAAGATATGGGAAGACACTTCACAGGACAGTGAGGCATTCCTAGACGAGTTGGGATCAGCATCGCCTCCCCGATGTTTGCTAGACCACTGGTGTATTTCACTGGCCTCCAGACTATCTCCCTGTTCTTGTATATAGTCTGTTTTTTTTTTTTCCAGTTAGGAGAAAAAAAATTGCTCTAACATCCCAACTATAAGGATATAGTTTTCATTTGATAAGTGGTACAAGAAATGTAGTCATAGAGCCGTGCATGGTGGCACACACCTTTAATCTCAGCACTCAGGAGGCAGAGGTAGGAGGATCACTGTGAGTTCAAGGCCACCCTAAGACAACATAGTTAATTCCAGGTCAGCCTGAGCTAGAGTGGGACCCTACCTCAAAAAAAAAAAAAAAATGTAGTGGTAGAAATAAGCAAATGTTAGTTAATAAATAGCAACTGTGGCCACCTTATAAATGCTATTTCTATACTTTTTTCTTAGTTTTTTTTAAATATTTTTTAAATTTTATTTATTTATTTATTTATTTGAGAGAATGAAAGAGAAAGAGGTATAGAGGGAGAGAATGGGCACACCAGGGCCTCCAGCCACCGCAAACAAACTCCAGACGCATGTGCCACCTTGTGCATCTGGCTTACGTGGGTCCTTGGGAATTGAACCGAGGTCCTTTGCAATTGCGGGCAAACACCTTAACCACTGAGCCATCTCTCCAGCCCTCTTTTAGTTTTTTGTTTTTTTTTTTTAAACATGTTTTTAGTTTGCAGTTACTTGATTCCTATGTTGTAAATGATTTCTGTTGTTTGGGGGCATTTTTGAGACAAGGTCTTAGAAGTCCTGATTGTTCCTGAACTCACTGTATAAACCAGGCTAGCCCCAACCTTAGAGGAGTTTCCAAATGTTGTTATTAAAGGTAGGCACCACCAATCCTGACTAGAACATATGACTAAGGAGTAAAAATCGTAATAATTATGCAATGTCTAAAACTAACATGTTATGCAGTGGTGTTAATAAGATTAATGGTAGCTTAAAATAAAGGAGTACCAGGACTTGTGTTTTGTGGTGGTGGTGCTGGCTGATATTCTGTTTTAAGGTTTTGTTTGGGACTTTTTTTGAGACAGAGTCTTGACATATATGTAGCCCAGACTGGCCTTGAACTTTTCCTCAGCTTCCTGACTACTGGGGTGATAGACATGTGTGCATTTTGACACCCTGCAGGACTTGTCCTCACCTCTGGGGGAAATGTGTATCAGAGCATTATTCATTAGTTAGTTTCTCTCTCTCTCCCCTCCCGCTCACTTGCAAGCCCCATTTCTATAAGATAGTCACCAATTAGGATTGAGTATCCGAGAGCTAAGGTAACTTCCACAGATCAAAAAGCCAGAACACAGTGAGCCCAAGAATACGAGCTTCCAGTGGTCTTTACGCTGTGGTGAGACAGACCTGGTAGAGGACTGTGCTGCCACCTTGAAGGGAGGGACCTTGTCTTATTCATCTTTGTACCCAGATCCCAGCACAGAACAGAATAGAACAGGGGCTGACGTAACTAGCGCTCTATTTTTGGGTGATAAATCTGGCACCAGTGAGTGGGATGAAGAGAACAGGAAAGGCCTAGCAGCACAGAGAGGGTTCAGATGCTATTGCAATAATGAGAAGAGAAAGAGGATGAGGTGATGAATGAGGGAGCCTCGCCGAAAAAGAAACAAAGCGATGAATGGGATAGCAGCTTAGGAAGAGAGAGCGGGTGACCAAATGCAGGCAGGAAAGAGACCTAGATAGGCCCTTGGATAGATAACTACCTGCTAACACAGCAAATGTTTCGTGACCATCAACTGTGCCAGAGAAGCCACCATAAAAGAACCTGTATGTTCATTGAAAGATGAGTCGGTCAGGGTTCTATGGAGAAACAGAAGCAGTGGGAGATACATAAAGGTAGAAATAAGACAAAGATGAAATAGAAATAGAGATGAGAGAAAGAAAGACAGGTAGACTAATATTTCAAGAGACTGGCTTGCACGAATATAAGGTGTGCAGAGCTGAAGTAAGTCTGAAAGGTAGGCTGAAGAGTTAGCAAATTTGGGCCAGGAACTGATGCTGTCCTTAGGAAAGCTACAGTTTTGCTCTAAAAGCCTTTAGAGTACTTGGATAAGTTCTACCTAGATTATTTAAGACAACCTCCTTTACTTAATGATCAAGTACCTTCATAGCAACACCTAAATCAGTACCCTGGGTAACATAGCATTGCAGAATTAACACATGGAAACAATGAAATACAGAAATAAAATGGGGTCTGCTTTTATTGATTGGAGACTCAGGGAAAGCCTTCTGTGCTTGAAAAGACATAACCCCATTTTACAGATGATCCCATTTAGGGCTGAGAACATTAAGAAACTTATCTAGGTGTTAAAAAGAGCACATAATTGGTCTACCCACTACTGGGACTCCTACATAGGTGCCTAAACAAATGAGACCTGGTTCCAGGAAGAATGAAAGGGACCAGAATGTTTGACTTTTCCCAGAATCAGCACAAGTTGGTACACAACCTAATGAATGAAAACTTTACTGGGAATGGAGTCTGAAGATAGGGAGATGAGCATTGCTTTCAGAGGGATGCAGGGGAGAAACTCCATCCAATTTAGTTGTCAGACATTCACATCTCCTATTACCTTTGGAAGCCATAGAAAGATATCTTCATCATTCTGCTCTGCTGAGGCTGGAAACTTCCAGTGCCCGGCTCAGGTCTGCTGCATGAGCCACTTGCATGCACTATTCATTCTGCTAGAGCATTAGTTTTCCTTCCCTCCCTTTCGTGAACACAGCTCAACTCCCAGATGTGTGATTCCTTAGTGAAACGTTCTGTCCACTTGGACTCTAGTGCATCTCCTAGTTACAAGCCCTGCTGCCCCTGAGCTTCCTGTGCTAATGTGATAATCTGCAATACTGTACCCCAGGTTGTCACCAAGTAGTCTATGTATATGTTGTTAACCCCGTGTTTCCTGCTGTGCTTCCTAAGGCTAGGAGCCAGGTCACCATCATGCTAGTGATTCTATGTGTTGAACGCAATTCTTGTCAATATATACTCACTGGAAAAAATGGATAAAGGAATGAATGAATGAGATAGACCTCAAAGCAGGACATCCTGAACAATGAGTGAGAAACACAGCTTCCTGGTTGTCACTCACCTACTTGAATCACCAACCTAACTCCATCCTGTAGATCGTGTCAGTGGCATGGGTTCTTCTGGATTTCCCACTTCAAAGGTTTTATGTCCTGAGCTCTCCCCTCTAATTCATGAATCATTTCTAAGAATCTGAGCCCAAAGCCCTCTAAACCCAAAGCAACTGAAGTCTGAGTACAAAGGAACGTGAAAGTGCCCTATTGGGGAGAGAGTGACAGGCAGGCTGGGATGTCCTGAGGAAGCCCTTCTGCTGTGAACAGGAAGTGCTCACTCTTTTTGCCCGGGTGGGACATTCTGACTGCTTCAACTCATCGCCTGGGGTCTTACGGTGACTCCGAGGGGACCAACTTGGAAGTTCAGTTAGAAAGCTATCTTTAAAGTGTTCCCAACAAAGGCCCCAGCCACTGATGCTTGAGGTTAGCAATACACTTGAGCAGGGCAGCTGTGCCAAGTCACATTCAGCTCCGGTGAAACCAGAGACTTCCCTTCTGGCCTGAGAATTGACAAGCAGCAGCCCCCACAGCTTAAAATGTCCAGTGTGGATGTGAGCCAGTGCTGCCAAGGGCTCTCCGCTCCCCGTGTGTAGGCCCCCAGATGCTTATGTAAATCACCCTTTACTTTGTAATTATCCTTGGATGGTGGCAAAAGAAACTGGGGGTTTTCAAAAAAGTAGCCTTTGGGGCTGGAGAGATGGCTTAGTGGTTAAGGCGCTTGCCTGCCAAGCCAAACGACTCAGGTTCAATTCCCTAGAACACACAAAAGCCAGATGCACAAGGTGGTGCATGTGTCTGGAGTTTGTTTATAGTGGCCAGAGGCCCTGGTATGCCCATTTGCATTCTCTCTCTCTTTCTGTATGTATGTGTATATACATGCATATGTATATATATGTGTGTGTGTGTGTGTATAGATAATATATATATGTGTGTGTGTATATAGATAATATATATGTGTGTGTGTGTGTGTATAGATAATATATATATATATATGTGTGTGTGTGTATATAGATAATATATATATGTGTGTGTGTATAGATAATATATATATGTGTGTCTATACATGTATATATATATATGCACATATATGCATTTAAATATATATATATGTATTTTAAAGTGGTCTTGGGCGGTTAAGGCATTTGCCTGCAAAATCAAAAGATCCAGGTTCAGTCCCCCAGGACCCACATTAGCCAGATGCACAAGGGGGCGCACATGTCTGGAGTTCGTTTGCAGTGGCTGGAGGCCCTGGCGCACCCATTCTCTCTCTCTTCCTCTTTCTCTATAAAATAAATAAAATATTTTAAAAAATAGTCTTTGTGGCATCATCCTACAAGGTCCCCTTGCATCCTTGCCATTGAACATTTTTCCTAATGAGGAAGAGAAGAATCTCTCTCTCTCTCTCTCTCTCCATTCTGTGCATTTTCTGAAACTTAGAAGAATAAATTACAAATTATAAAGGGCATTCTTTGGACCCAAGCAGATTTAAGGGGAGGGGTCTATCACCACAGAGTGTAGTGGGGAAGCACCTTGGCACAGGGGTCTTTACTCGGTCATTGAGCAGGTGAATGACCTGGGACAGGTCGCAGGATTATAGCAGACTGGAGCCCGACCGTCAGTTGCCTCCACTCTAAGATGTATGCTTCTCATTGCAGGCATCTTTTCCACAAGTCCTGTGTTGACCCCTGGCTTCTAGACCATCGCACCTGCCCCATGTGCAAGATGAACATTCTTAAAGCCCTAGGGATCCCGGTAAGCACAGCACAGCCCACAGCACTGTGCAGTCTGTCTTTCTGCATGATCCCAAGGCAGGGAGAAAACACCTTACCTCGATTTTCTGTGTTTCCTCAATCACAGCAGTGGCATTATCCAATAAGACCAGAAAGAATGGCCATGTCTGATGACATGTCTCCTCTCCTCTTTTCTCAGTCTGAGCACATCCCAGCCCTTTAGCCCTGTCCACTGCATGTGCCTGTGTGTCAAGGTCTTGCTTGCACAGCTCATGGGCATCTCTTCCAAGATTAAGCGCCACACCAGCAGTTGGTCATCACCCCTGCTCCATCGCCAAGGGGACCCACATTCCACATTTGTGGTGCTGCCCCCACCCCCCACCCCGCACCTAGCTCTCAAAGAGAAGGGTCTCTCCCCAGCAATGGGAGGGGAGGGGAGGGGCCAAGAGTGGAGCTCCAAGCCTCTTGCATCTCTGTGGAGACCTTGAGTAAACAGGAAGTCTGAGCCATTTAAATCTGGTCCTGCCGGACATCAAGCTTCCACAGCCACATGGTTAGTGTCCCCAAGCCCCCCCCCACCCACACACACACACAACAGAGAATCCCGCCAGCTGGCCTGGTGCTCTGGAAGCCTTTCCCATGGCTATATCAAGTGAATCCACAAGTAGTGGCTGGTGAAGATGCCAGCTGCTGTTTGTTGCCTCCCTGAGCAGAAGAGGGCAGGAATAAAAAAGCCAGACCGCCAAATCAGAGGAGTACACAGGGAGACAGGAGGAGAGAAAAAAAACAATAATAACATCAAGCACAGTGTAAAGAGGCCTCCGAGCCAAATCCAGAAACCAGCCTGCACGCTTCCCAACTCTGCTTCGCTGACGCCCGGCTCATTGTCACTCATCACTGCCAAGGCAGGGAATAAAGAGAACGTTGACAGTCCCAAGATGCCAGAGGAGGAGCATCAGATCACATATCACAGTTCTCTTTCACGCCAAGGGGCTAATTAGGAATATAAGAGGAGCTCTGTTGCAGAGGGAGCCCCTCATACTTTCTGAGGACAGGCATTGATTTGCTGCGTTTTCTGTGCCCTGAACCAGCTGCCTTCATGGCTCCTGTTTGCAGAACACAGATCGCCTTGACGTACGAGAGCTTTGAGCTGCATTTAGAGACAACGCATGAAATTTTCATCTCAGAGCTGCGTGTGTTTAATATACTCAAGGTGAAAAACTAATGAAAGTGAATGTGAAACATTAGCAAAATAAAATAGCGCCACAAATTGCTGGTAACTTAAATCATCAGATAAAGATGTTGTGCTTTTCACGTCTCTGGCTATAGCTGATTGTTTTTTAAGGAAACATGTTTTTGGTGTGTGTGTGTGTGTGTGCACACGCACACATGCGCCCGCATTGGCATGTGTACCTATGTATGCTCCCACATGTGTGTGCTTACACACTGCAGGGGTGTGCTCAGGTCTGTGTGCATTCACGTATGTGCCTCTATGTGCCCCCCATGTGTACACATGTGCACATATGCTTATGCACATGCAGGTGTGCTCCATATTGTTTGTGTTCACTCACATGTGTATGTGCATATGTATGTGTACATCTATGTATGTGTGTGTGCCTTTGGTCTCCAAAATATTTGAAGCTTTTATAATTAAAGAAGACACTTGTATCATTTGACCTGATTCTTGTGATTCAGGATGTACACACAGCCTCCCTGCCAACCCCACTGCTCTCTGGTCTGGTTAGAGAATCCAGTGACACTCCTACTCCATACTTAAATTTCATACGAAATCCTATATGGCTCCAAATTTCTCTCATGGAAGTATCATTTCCCCAGAAGTAGCTAGTAGTTAAATTTCAAATATTGCTGCTAATTGTTTTTAAAATAGGAATACTGAGTGCCCCTTTGGCTCATTCCCGAACTAAATCACATTTTAATTTGTAGCAGTTGGACACTGTGGCTGTACTTTGGTGCCTAGCCAATCTGGGTAGGATTTGACTTAGCACACTTGACTCCTAGGAAAATAAACATGGGTAGCATCTCTGGGCTATGCCAAGGCTTTAGGTAGAGCAAGCTGAAGACGTCATGACATATACTCAGGCTCATCCCATAGAATAGAACATCTCATAGAGAACAACACACACCAAGACATACGGCCACCTCCTGACTTCTGCGGCACTTCTTCTTTCATCCTGGGAAAAGACAAAGTCAGGACTTGGAAGGAATTGCAAACCCAACTCCATCCCATCCTTCTGTCTTGGGGAGCATATGCCTACAACACACCGAGATAATTTATGTTTCTTTCTTAAGACTTTACATGATTGGACAAACACAGTTTGCTTTTTTTTGTTGTTCATTTTATTTATTTATTTATTTATTTGAGAGCGACAGACACAGAGAGAAAGACAGATAGAGGGAGAGAGAGAGAATGGGCGCGCCAGGGCTTCCAGCCTCTGCAAACGAACTCCAGACGCGTGCGCCCCCTTGTGCATCTGGCTAACGTGGGACCTGGGGAATCGAGCCTCCAACCGGGGTCCTTAGGCTTCACAGGCAAGCGCTTAACCGCTAAGCCATCTCTCCAGCCCCAGTTTGCTTTTTTTTTTTTTAAAAAACAAAAACTTCTTTATGGACAACTTCCTTAAATGTGAATACCATGGTCATAATCCTTTTCCACCAACCTCCCTTTTGAACACACTTTTCTTCATTTGGAGAAACCTCTTATACTGAAGTCCCTTTTCTGCAACTTGAGAAATAGTCTTAGGAGAACTGGGGAGATATCTCAGCAGATGGAGCGCCTGCTGTGTATGCCCGAGTGCCTCAGGTTGGTCTCAGGACCCACGTAAGCCTGGGCACTGTATAAAAGGCATGTATATCCTCACTGTGCCTACAGTGAGCAGGAGAACAGCCTGGAAGCTCACAGGCCAGCCAGCCTGGGAAACACAGCAGTGAACGAGGAGACTGTGCCTCTAAACAAGGGGGAAAGCAAAGATTGAAACCTTAACCTGTCCTCAATCTCACAGCATCAGCACTCACACACACGAACACACACCTATCACCACTATCAACCACACACACACACCAGAAAAGTCTTATTTTTCCCTAAACTCTATACACCATTTTGTTTTGTTTTGTTTATTTTTTTTAGACAGTTCTCTCTGTGTAACCCAGGCTGGGCTCATAATACTCCTGCCTCAGCCTTCAGAGTCCTAGGATTACATGTGTGCACTGTATTGGGCTCAGGATTCATTATATGAAACTTTTTCTGTATTTTATTTATTTATTTTATTTGAGAGAAAGAAACAAAGAGGCAGATAGAGCAGGAATGGGTCTGCCAGGGCCTGTAGCTGATGCAAACAAAGTCCCGAGGCATGTACCTCGTGCCTCTGTGCATGTGCTTTATGTAGGTGCTGGGGAATGGAACCTGGGTCCTCAGGCTTTGCAGGCAAGCTCCTTAACCATTAAGCCATCTCTCCAGCCCAGGATTTCTTGTGTAAGAACCAATGAGAAGAGCCCAACATTCTGTAGTGACTGATGCCACTGGCTCTTCTCTGCTTCCCTTACATGGCCTGAGTTCTCAATGGACATTTATGATTTGTAGCCCTTCTGCATCTTGAAGACTGCCAGTCTGAGTCACACTTATGAACTACATTGATTCTTTGTGGAGCAATGTCAACTCACAAGAGACGTGGTTATTATGATCCTGACCCATTAGGCTATTTAAATTCAGGTGGTATAGATATTTTTATTTTTTTAATTTTATTTATTTGTTTTCAAGCAGGGTAGGGAGAGAGACAGAGAAGAGAAACAAAAAGAGAATGGGCACACCAGAGCCTGTAGCCACTGTAAAAGAACTCCAGACATATGTGCCCCTTGTGCTTCTGGCTTATGTGGGTCCTGGGGAATCAAACCTGGGTCCTTTGGCTTTGCAGGCAAATGCTTTAACTGCTATGCCATCTCTCCAGCCCAGATATTTTTATTTGTAATTTTTGGTTGTTTTAACACAGTCCCATGTGCCTGCCTGTGCTTTAGGTAAATAAATATTTCCAAAGTTGAGAATTGGGGGTATTTTCATTTTGCAACTTCTCTGTAATGGGGTGGAGAATGAGAACATATTTAGTGGCCCAGGAATCTCCCATAACAATGAGCACCATTTCCCATTATACTTTCCAGAAGAAACCTCACATTTCACTGAAGAGGGGAAGGATTCAGATCACAAGTGTTTTTATTATTATTATTATTACTATTATTATTTGGCAGAGAAAGAGGGAGAAGAGTGAGAGAATGGGCACCCCAGAGCCTCCAGCCATTGCAAACAAACTCCAGACACTTGAGACCCCTTGTGCATCTGGCTGACATGGGTTTTGGGGAACCAAACCTGGGTCCTTTGGCTTAGCAGGCAAACTCCTTAGCCACTAAGCCATCCCTCCAGCCTGATCAGAGGTATTTTTATCCATTGTCTACATCACACTGCCTCAGCCTCCCCTGTCCAGGAACAGGTCTTTCTTTTTTTTTAAAATTTTTTTTAAATTTTTATTTATTTATTTATTTGAGAGCAACAGACACAGAGAGAAAGACAGATGGAGGGAAAGAGAGAGAATGGGCGTGCCAGGGCTTCCAGCCTCTGCAAACGAACTCCAGACACGTGCGCCCCCTTGTGCATCTGGCTAACGTGGGACCTGGGGAACCAAGCCTCGAACCGGGGTCCTTAGGCTTCACAGGCAAGTGCTTAACCACTAAGCCATCTCTCCAGCCCAGGAACAGGTCTTTCTTGACAGCAGCATACTTCCTGTGACTCCCCCTCTGAGCCTCCATCAAGCCAGGGCTTCTCATGGGCCAGCAAACACCTCCTGCTATTGCTGTGGCCCTGATCTGAATTGGATGGTAACCACCATTGAACAGAAAAACCTATGCAGCTGGTTCATCCACAAGTTTCTAACTGATGGTGGTTGATTGACTTGAGGAGGCCCCCTGGCTAACCTGAATCTCAATACCTGAACAGTATTCACTGGCAGATAGCACTTGACATTTCTGTAAACATCATGATTGTGACTCTTTCAAAACTATTTTATTTCATTTGCTTGTTTGCTTGCTTTCTTGCTTGTTAGTTTTCAAGCAGAGAGAGGGAGAGAAAGAGAGAAAGTGTTTACTCCAGGGGAGAAGAGAGACAGTGAGAGAGAATGGAAGTGCCAGGATCTCAAGCCACTGCAAACTCTAGATGCATGTGTCACCCTGTGCATCTGGCTTTACATGGGCACTGGGAAATTGAATCTAAGTCATTAGGCTTTGCAGGCAAATGCCTTAACCACTGGGATATCTCTATGGCCCCATGACTGTGGCTTTTTGGGGAGTGGGGGACTGGTCTTTTGAGGTAGGATTTCACTCTAGTCCAGCCTGACCTGGAATTCACTATGTAGTCTCAGGGTGGCCTTGAACTTTCATTGATCTTCCTACCTCTGCCTCCTGAGTGCTGGGATTATTGTGGCTTAAAAAAAAAAAAGTTGTATAAATTTGGTTTCTTCTCAGACAAGTCTGATAAATCATGTGGAGTGGATATGAGGCTCTGGAAGGGTGATCTGGTGAGACCCTACCTCGAAAAACAAAACCAAAAAAAAAGTTGTGTCCAAATGAAATTATTTATGTTTGCTACCATTGGCGATCTCGCTGAGCTAAGTAGCTCTTTTCTCTCTTCTCTATCAGGGGTAAAGAACTGCTTCTGCTGAACCATAAACCAAGCACTTCTCTGAAATGTACTGCATCAAAATTGAGAAACACATAAATCGAAAGAATAATGTTACCAGCCAGGATCAATATATCAGAAAGCAAATAATCAGCCGCATTTGGTTGATGGTTGAAAGCATAGCAGTACCTATCTTGTGAAGGCCCCCGATGTCCACCCCCCGTAGTTGCTTTTGCTTAATACATATCTTTACTTGCCTTATCTGACTTTTGCAAAGAATTTTATGATTCTTATAAGTCTTTTCTCAGGTCCTCCTATAACTAATCTTGGGATATTCATATGCCCAGGTTTTCCTAGCAGAAATGTGAGGTAAAATGTTCAAGTCAGCATTTACTGAGCACCTAATCACTGTTTAGGGAATGATGTGGCAGCTCAAAATTCAAGATCAATAGGATGGGGTGGCTTCTCATCACAATGCTTGCTGGCTCGTGGGAGGAGATAAAAATATCAGTAAGGGACTGTGTCAACAGAAGCACCATGTACAGTGCCACAGGACCAAAGATCTACCTGCAAGGGAGCCCTCCTTGGAGTTAGGGGTGTTAGGAATCCGCCATGTGTTGGTCTGTGACCTGGAGGTGGGATGCGAGGGTGATTGGGTGTAAGCTTCAGCACAGAGATTGGGGAGCACTGATGGGTTCTGATTCCAAAGATGGGTAGTGGGGCCAGAAAAATATACTGAGCCAGGCTATAGATAGTACAATGCATGTTTTTGTCACACTGAGCTTAAAATTCATGCCTTAGGAAAAGAGAGGAATCATACTGATAAGGTGGTGGTGGTGATGCTGGTTGTTAAGGGCAATCCAGTGACAAAATTCAGACTGAAACAAACCAGAGAAGTAGCAGGAAGGAAATAGAGTGTGGTCGTGAGGATATAATGCTGATGAACCTATTGCTCAAGTCCAAAACCAGAATAGTCAAATTAGTATATTTGGTGAATTGGTCATTCTACATTTATTTTTGACAAGTGGAATTTTTTAATGGACTACCTCATTGCCAACAGAGAGAATGAAGGCAAAAAGGAGAGAAGGAAAAAGTAAGGAGCTGAACACGAGAAATTATGGGAGGATGGAGACTTCCAGCTAACTGGCTGGTGGAGGGACAGCTGTGTGGCCCTGCGGAGACTGGTCACTCACAGATGAAGGGCAGGAAAGTAGGAACAAGGCCTGCACTTGAGCCCTCCTTCTTTTTGGTTCCTTTGAGTCTGGGTTACAGGGTTTCTCTTTTAACGAGCTGTAAATATAATACTACACGTCAACCCAGAACTTTCTTTACTTGGCTTTGGTTCCCATGCTCTGCAGATATCAGGAGTGGGAAAGCATGTAATTGTAATCCCTCCAGACAAGGAGAAATTCACACCAAAGCTAAAGTAAAAACAAAATAAAGCAAAAGACCTCGCAGCTGTTCTTAATATTACTTAAGACCATGAACCTTTCTCTACAACCTGTTAAAAATCATTGTCATCACTCTCATGGTGCCATAGACCATTAATCCCAGTCGCACTTGTGAACCTGACGACTCTCATAAGTTCAAGGTCATCCCAGACTTCATAGAAAATGCTAGGCCAGTCTGGTCTACGTAGTAAAATCTAGCCTCAAAAGAGCAAAGCAAAACAAAACAAAAATGTTTTCATGAATTCAAGTAAAGACATAACTGCTGGAAATAATTTTAGCAGTTGTCTGTGGAAAAAAAAAAAAGAAAAATATAGTCATATCACTTTCAAACATTAGTAACGAAGACCAAAGAGTGAGAACTGCAAAGTGTTAACACTTTGCTTAATAGTGTCTATGGGAGTCCTCCAAAACGGCATGCCTTTCAGAGCAGATCACCGCTTTGCTGGGTTGTCAAGGGGAGCAGGAAAGAGTCCTGTACGGAAGAGGGAAAATGAACCCGATGATGCTAAGGTTTTAATGTAAGGGATTTGTCTAAGCTGGGTGCGGTGATACATGCCTATGACTTAGGCATTCAGGAGGTAGAGCCAGGTGGAAGTGTGAGGCCAACTTGATCTATCTAGTGCACTCCAATGCTACATAGTAAACCTTGTGTCAAAAAGAAAGAAAGAAAGCAAATGAAATTTAAAAAGCAGAGTTGTTTAATGTTTGACAGCTCCCATGATATCAGTTACTTTCTCTTTGCTGGGACAAAACACCAAATTGGCAGTTTGAGGATGGAAAGAGGATTTTTTTTTTTTTTTAACTTACTCTTTTAAGGGAAAGCATGTCATATCTGAGCAGGAAGCCTGTGTCACCTCTTCACATCAGCAAAGAGGAAACAGTGGGGCTGGGCTCTAACACCACATGGCCGGTGCCCAGTGACACTTCTTCCAGCAAGTCTCCACCTCTTAAAGGCTCCACAAGCTTCTCAAAAAGGGCCACCAGCTGGGGATCAGGTATTCAAAATACATGAGTCTTTGGGGGACATGTTACATTCAAACCACCATGTTCATGTTAAGTACTTGGAAGTGTTTTTTCTACAATTGCGCTTTGGACTTACTTTTTTCTTTTAAGTAGCTTTACCCTGTGTTGCGGATGTATTGGTGTATATGCATGTATCTTTCTTCAGGGGACCATTTGCTCTACAGTAACCCTAACGCCCATCCCACTTTCTTGCCATTCATATGTTCGTAAACAACGCATTATTGACATCTGGGGGATAATTACCAAGGTGTCACTTCTGTCCTGTGTAGGGAGGGAAACACAATATTTAAAATGAAGTTCTATCTTAACAAGTAAATAGCATGTATTCCCCTATCTAATTATTTAATTATAGAGAAAATTTACAACTTCTGAAATTAAAACTTTAAGGTGGGCTGGAGAGATGGCTTAGCGGTTAAGCACTTGCCTGTGAAGCCTACGGACCCCAGTTCAAGGCTCGGTTCCCCAGGTCCCACGTTAGCCAGATGCACAAGGGGGCGCACGCGTCTGGAGTTCGTTTGCAGAGGCTGGAAGCCCTGGCGCGCCCATTCTCTATCTCTCCCTTTATCTGTCTTTCTCTCTGTGTCTGTCTCTCTCAAATAAATAAATAAATAAATAAATAAATAAATAAATAAATAAATAAATAAATATTTAAAAAAAAACTTTAAGGAACCCTTTGGAAGAATTTTTACAAGATCTTTTCATGTTAAATGAAACGATATGCAAACAGATTTTAAATAAAGTGGCTCAAGAATAAAAATACATAACTTTTCATTCAGACAAAATATTTATAGGCTGTGGCCACCTCGGTTCTGAAGTGGGGCCATGCTCTAACTTCCTCTCCTTTTCTGCTTCCCTCAGCCCAACGCCGACTGCATGGACGATTTACCCACCGACTTCGAGGGCTCCATAGGGGGCCCGCCCACCAACCAGATCACAGGTGCCAGCGATACAACAGTAAATGAAAGCTCCGTCACTTTGGACCCTGCTGTCCGGATGGTCGGGGCCTTACAGGTGGTTCAGGACACAGACCCCACACCCCAGGAAGGAGAAGCCATCTTTACTACTAACAGTAAGTTCTGTGTGTAGCCTCAGGGTCATTGCCTCCTGGGAGTTGGAGGGGAAAAAAAAAATCAAGTATCTCACTGCCATGTTGAACAGTCATACCCAGCTGGCCCTGCAAAGTCTCATCTCTCCAGCACCCACAGGCGGAGGGCAGACCTGGTTCTGTGTGTCCACACTCTTGCCCATGACCCTAGAGCCCACAGAACCTCGACCTGCGCTGTCTCCATGTGTCCTCCAGTGTTCCAGGGACAGAAGAGTGACCCGGTCTCTGAAGGCAGGGGCAAGTGAGAGAGGCAACGGCAAGGGACGCTATGAGGAGTGGGTGCAGTGTAGCCGCCACCCGCTTCATAAGTGCCGTGCACATGCAAGGCACCTGAGCCTCTGACCTGCCCACAGCCCGTGAAGCCACTCTGCTTTCCCGCTGCAGTAGCATTCAGTTATAAGTGGCATCTTTTTATGTCACTTTATTTCATTGAGAAACATAGACTTAGGCTGGAGACATGGCTCAGCGATTAAGTCTCCTGCCCATAAAGACTAATGACCCAAGTTCGATTCCTCAATGCCCACATAGAACCAGATGCACAAAGTGGCAAATGCACCTGGAGTTCCTTTGCAGTGGCTGGAGACCCTGGTATTTTCTCTACCGCCCCCCGGCTCCCCAGCCATGGTGGTGCACGCCTGTAATCCCAGCACTCTGGAGGCTGAGGTAGGAGGATCGCTGTGAGTTCGAGACCAGCCTGATACCACGTAGTGAATTCCAGGTCAGCCTGGGCTAGAGTGAGTCTCTACCTCAAAAAATTTTTTGAAAAATGAAAAACAGAAAAGGAAGGAAGAAAGAGAGAAAGGGAGGGAGGGAGGGAAGGGAAGGGGAAGGACAGGGTCTCACAAATATTGTTCAAACTGGCCTCAAAACACTGAGCTCAAGCAATCCTACCTGGCTTCCTCCCCAGTAGCTGGGACTACAGATGTGTGACCGTACACTCAGTTAAATGACACCCCCTTTAGATGGGTACTCTCCTTCACAGCTTAGACCCCGAAACACAGTGGCTCTGCACGTCTTGCCTTGCCACAATGTCAAAAAAGAAAAAGCCAGAGGTGGTGGCTCAAATTTGCAAACTCAGTACCAGGTAGATGGAGATGAGCATCCCTGGGGATCACTGGCTGGCTAGTTTAGCCTACTTGGACAGCTCCAGGCAACAGAGAGAACTTGTCTCAAAAAAAAGTGGATGGTGTTTCAAAGGAGGACACCCAAGGTTTCCTCTTACTTCCATCCACACATTTATACACATATGTGTACACACACACACACACACACACACAGCAAATGTTTCCTGTGAATTCTTCCCCACATTGCCTGCCTAGATGGCCACTACACTCTGTGCTGTTTGATGGTGATTATTATAAAATATATTTAATTATCTGCATGAGCATTGACATTGAAGCTAAAATCTAAAGTACTTACTATTTAGTCTAATATAGTCAAGATTAAAGCTTCAGGAGTTCTAAGAAGATCAGCATGCAAAGCAATGGAGATTTAAAGTGAAAAGAGTAGGTTGATAATGCAATTTTTAAACAAAGTGCATTTCTTCTCTGGATAGAAGTAACATTCAATATGGAAGAATTAGAAATGTAGAATGGCAAACTGAAGCATCCTGGGCATTTCCTTTTCTGCCAAATACATTTTTTTTTTCCGAGGGAGAAAGAGGCAGACAGAGAGAGAATGGGCATACCAGGGCCTTCAGCCACTGCAAACAAACTCCAGAAGTATGCGCCCCTTGTGCATCTGGTTTATGTGAGTCCTGGAGAATCGAACCAGAATCCTTTGGCTTTGCAGGCAAACACTTTAACTGCTAAGCCATCTCAACAGCCCAAGGCCCTTTAATATATATTTGTAATTTCTATAGAACCCATAAAGCTATTCTAAAATGTAAACATTGGTATTTTCTGGTAAACTATAATCTTAATTGAAAGATGCAGGAAACTCAAAGTGATGCCTCTATCCAGAAGCCGTCACTGTGAACATCATGGGCTATGTTCTGCACATCTCTCATGATAGATTTGAGATAGTCCTGCAGAATTGGAGTGCTGAGTAGTGTAACCTTAGTGTTTTTCACAGGACTTAGACAGCAAAGTAACATGAAGAACTTGGTGATAAATAAGCATCACTTCAAGTTTATTAGTTTTTGGTAAATTGGAGTTTTAATTTCAAAAAGCTACAGGTGTGTGAAAAGCTAACTTCATATGTTTGAGGATTTTACATTAAAAGATTGACCATCAGACATTTAAAATTTCTTAAAGATTGATTTTATTTTGAAGGTCTAAGCTGGGGTTCTGTGAGGTGTTAACATAACTCAAGCCATGTATGCAATATTAAATTTTTTATAGCCATAGCACAAAAATTTTAAAGATGAATGCTAAAGTACATTTTAATATATTTTATTGAACTCAATATCTCAGAATAATTTTGTATTTTTTCTTGGAGTTAATCTTTAAAATCTGGAATACAGTCTATATTTGCATGGGTTTTTTTGTTGTTGTTTGGTTTTTTTGTTTTGTTTTGTTTTGTTTTTGTTTTTTTGAGGTAGGTTCTCACTCTGGCCCAGGATGAACTGGAATTCACTCCGTAGTCTCAGGGTGGCCTCAAACTCATGCGATTCTCCAACCTCTGCCTCCCCAGTGCTGGGATTAAAGGCGTGCGCCACCACACGCAGCCTATACATGCATGTTTTAGTGTTGCCTGGGAAGCCTAAAGACCCATGTTCGAGCTCTCTCACATTGAAAGTGTTCAGTGATCTTGCATACCAGTGGATATCATACTGGAAAACAGATCTGCAATAACCTAAAGACACCTAGAGATTGTGTGGGTTTGGGGATCGCTTTTGCATGTCTATGTGTGTGGTGCCTGTGCAGGTGTGTTTGTACGTGTGTGGGTGCATGTTGTGTTTGCAGGTTTATATGTGCATGTGGAGGCCAAAGATTGACACCAAAGTGTCTTCCACCATTGCTGCCCACAATTGAAGTCATCACAGGCAATTGTTAGATATCCACTGAATGCCTTGAGGTACAAAAAGTGTTCAATCTCGAGTTGGGTGTGGTGGCCCATACCTTTAGAACCTTATGGTTTTGCATATGTATATGTGTGTCTATGCTCATAAGTGTGCAGGTGCACGTGCACATTGGTGTAGAGGCCAGAAGTTGACATCAGATATTTCTTTCAGCTCTTTGCCATGCTATTTGCTGAGCAAGGGTCTCTTGCTGAACCCAGAGTTCACTTATCCAGCTGGATCAGCTAGCCAGTAAGCCCCAGGGATCTGCCTGTCTCCACCTCCCCCAGCGCTGGGATAACAGGTTTTTACTGGCCTTCACATGGGTGCTGGGGCTCAAACTGAGATGTCAATGCTTATGTGACAAGTGCTTTATATGTTGAGCCATCTTCCTTTCCAGCTCTTGTTGATTATTTTTTTCTTCTTAATAATGAATTTATAAATTTTGCCATGAGATGTATGAAGTCCAAAGGAATAAATTTCCATTACAAATCAAATGATAAGTTCTCTTTTCAGTGTGTAAGATGAGGTATTATGATTTACCTGTTACTGGGTTTCTTCCATGACCAGACATAGGACCACTAATGAGCTTACTCAAGTATATCCAAAGGCCCAATAGAACCAACGTCCAGCAATTAGAACATGTTTTTTAAACCCGTGAAAAGAACAAAATAGGAATTGGATCATTATCCCTGTAGTAAAATGGTTGGTTGACCTGAGACAATATATCAGCTGTCAGATTGCTTATTTTGAAAAGTGGCCACACAACCTCATTTGTCTCAAGAAAGCCCAGAGGACAAATGAAGAAGTGATTTAATTTAATGTGAATCAAATATCATCCAAGATGAAATAGATAGAAATACACTGTGGGTTAAAATACATCCAAAATGAAACTGAAAGTTATAGCCTGTATGATTCATAACCCTCCAAACTGTTTTGGTGTAAAATAGAATCAGAGTGTTTAGGTCATCACAGACAATTGTTAGATAGTTACTGAATGCCCTGAGGTAAAATGTGTTCAATCCAGAGCTGGGCGTAATGACCCGCACCTTTAGTACCAGCATGCAAAAGGCTGAGATAGGAAGATTGCTGTGAATTTGAGGCCAGCCTGGGGCTACAGTGAGTTCCTGGTTATCCCAGACTAGAGTGAGACCCTCCCTCATAAAAAAAACAAAATGGGGCTGGAGAAATGGCTTGGCAGTTAAGGCTCTTGCCTGGGAAGCCTAAAGACCCATGTTCGATCTCTCTCCAGATCCCACTTAAGCCAAACACACAAAGCTGAGACAAGCACAAGGCCACACATGACCACTAGGTGGGCAAGCATCTGGAGTGTGGTTGCTGTGGCTAAAGCCCTGGCATACCACTTCTCTCTCTCTCTCTCTCTCCCTCTCTCCCTCTCTCTCTCTTTGCTCTCACTCTATCTAAAAAAAAAAAAAAAAAAAAAAATGTCCAATCTAGTCTTAAAGAAGGACCCTTCTGTGAACAACAGGGAAAAAAATTCCAGGTAATATGAAAGGAGGGTGTTGGTAAAGGGAAACAATGTGGGAAGGCAGTATCCTGATAATAGGTCCAGTGAGAAGGTGGATGGCCAGTGTGAATGTGGCTGAACATACTAGTTTCTTAATCCAGAAACAAAACATTTTCCTAGACAATACACGTACTCATTTTCTTAGTTTGGATGCAATAGAGTTTGACACACAACTGTTAACAAAGGACTATAAATTCTCCTTAAAGGGAAAAAAAAAAGAAAAAACAGCTGTACATATTTTTTTCATTGCCCAATGCTCTCATTAAACAAATCAGTAAATGAGCGAGCTCAAATCTATCACTACCTGTGTGAACGGATTCAAGTTCTTGTCGACATGATTGCAATCAACTCTCCAGTGCTATCTAAACGTTGGGGCTGGGGAACATACTCCAGGGGTAGAACGCTCGCCTAGCATGCATGTGGTCCTGAGGTCAACCCCTGGCATCTCAGAAGAGGTGGTGGTGGTGGTGGAAATGCTCCAAGTCACAAACGAGCAGCCAAGAGGAGGGGGCTAGTCCTGACTTCGCACCAAATTATCCTTTCAAATCCTCAGATTCTCACAGACCCAGGGAATTGCTCAAAAGGAAGAAACAGGGTTAGAGAGATGGCTTAGCCATGGAGTCACTTGCTGATAAAGCCAAAGGTCCCAGGTTTTATTCCCCAGTACTTACGTACAGCCAGATGCATAAAGTGGCACATGCATCTGGAGTTCATTTGCAGTGGCTAAAGGCCCTGGCACACCCATTCTGTCCCTTCCTCCCTCTCTCCCTCTCTCTCTCTTTCTCTTTCTCTCTCTCTCTTATCTGTCTCTCTTTTTCTTCTCTCAGATAAAGAAGTAAATAAAATGTTTTTAGAGCTGGAGAGATGGCTTAGCGGTTAAGCGCTTGCTTGTGAAACTTACGGAGCCCAGATCGAGGCTCAATTCCCCAGGACCCACATTAGCCAGATGCACAAGGGGTCTCATGTGTCTGGAGTTCGTTTACAGTGGCTGGAGGCCCTGGCATGCCCATTCTCTCCCTCTCTCTGTCTCTGTCTCTGTCTCTCTCTCTCTCTCTCCCTCTTTCTCTCTCTGTTGCTCTCAAGTAAATAAATAAAAATAAACAAAAACAATATCTTTAAAAAGGAAGAAACAGTAGCACTAACAAGTACATGGCACCAACCTTGCAGCCAGCACCTTTGAGGCCTGTTTCATATGTTAGCTCATGACAGCCCTGTGAGACAAATATTATTTTTAGACTTCGCTCACTGATGCAAATATAGAGGCCCAGAGAGATTAAAGGAACTGACCCAAGGTCATAAGCTGGTGACAGGTGGAGCTGGAATTTAAACCGAGCTGCTGGCTCTGGATTTTGTAGGCTCAAAGCAGGGTGTGTGGAATGACATGGTTGTTCACTCCCTTCTCATTTAGTGTACACATTTACCCCTTGATGTTCGAATCTCATAAATGATTTAAAAAAAATTGTGCCTAGTTACAATGTGCATTCCGATCCTGCCACGGCCAAAGACCTGTCAGCGCTCAAGCTGGGGCCTGGGAGCAGGTTGCCCTTGAAGATGAGACTATATGGAAGAGATTATCTTGAGCTCCCATCCCAGAAAAGGGAAAGAGAGAAACGAAAAGCATGTGCAAAGGCGATTAAATCCCAAGCCGGATGCACTTCTAACTTTGACACTGTTAATTATGTATTTTCAGTGTTTCCGACAGGCCCTTTTGTCTGTAACTTTAGGGGCAGTCCAAGCTGTAGCCTCTCTCCTCTGTCTTACAGAAGGGGGGGTCCCCACTCCTTTTCGGATCAGGAAAGCACACTTTAACTCTGACCCCCCCAGCACTGGCTGCAGATCGGTTTGTTTACTGCCACAAGGGAAAAATAGTTTCTTAGGAACAAAGAAAAACATGGCAGCTAAACAATCAGCACAGCCAAAAAGGGACGCCGAGGGACAAGACTTTATGACACTCTCCCCAACCCCTTCAGCACCACGCAGCATCTTCTTGGGAAGTTCTAGATCCTTCCCTTTAATTTTCAAGGAGGTTGTTAGTGCCACAACCTACTTTGCTATTTCCCCATTAAATGACTTTGATATAGTGACGATATAGTGATATAGTGATAAATGACGGTGCTATGGTGCTGCCTATAGATTATTACCCACTTGCCATCCTTCCACCTCAAACTGAAAGGAGGTCATAGGGACCCTAAGAGGAGAAGGATAGAGGTGTGCAGAATCAAGACATCTCACATCTGTCCAGGACCTTCTGAGGAACAGTTGTATGATGTGGTGGTCAGGAGAGCGGACCTGCATTCAGACTTTGTGGAAGGAAGCAATGGACAATTAATGCAGAGGTTGATCAAACCCAGTTAGCTGACATGAAAGGGAGAATGGATTTCCCCTGGGAAATGTCCTTTGCTAACTTCCCATCAACACTGATTCTTGGGGTAGCATGTCTCATGTGTTGAACACATATGTCTTATAATGTCTTTAAAATGCATTTTTATTTTTTAATATTTTACTTATCTATTTATTTGAGAGAGAGAGAATGGGCATTCCAGGGCCTCCAGCCACTGCAAATGAACTCCAGACACATGTGTCACCATGTGCATCTGGTTTACATGGGTTCTGAGGAATTGAATCTGGGATCTTGGGCTCCGCAGACAAATGCCTTAACTGGTAAGCCATCTCTCCAGCCCAACATCTTTATTTTTGCTACATGCTAAATACCTCACCCCATCCTGGAAGTACATACCAGCAAGCCCAGGAACAGTTTCCTCTTAAGTAACTAACAGTGATAAAACACAGACAGTACACGTGCACACCCACACAGGTCTCAAACAGACAGTGCACACACACACCTGCACACACACTTCTACGGGGCCCTGTCCTAATTCCTGCACCTTGGGATAGAAGGACCTCTGCTGTTTACTCTCAAAGGCTTCTGCAGTCCCACAGTCTGTTTTCAGCCCCTGTCTCCTGTGGTCCTCAAACCCTACCAAGAGTTCCTTTTAGATAGGGCTCATGCTGACTCAACTCTCACTCCCCCGCCCACATGACTAGCGTGACGGGACATTCACACGCCACCTCTGCCATCCCCAGAAGCAGAGCCAGCCTCTGGTCCCATAAAGGCCGCTGCATGTTACAGGCAGAAGGGAGACCTGAACTCACATGCTACATGCTTCTCTGGCTCATGAATGTTGTAGTCCACTGTGGCTACAGGGAACCTATATCAAAGTCTCCCTGGGGACTCCCTGGCCGAGTTGGGAGTCTCCTTTTCTCCAGTCCTTTGACTGGAAGAGTCAGACTCGGCATGATGATGTCCTTGCCCCGAGACAATCTCTTTACTAATCTCCTATCTTCCTCTTCCTCCTCCTCTTACTGCTTGTAAATGGATGGTGGAGGTCAGGAGCAGAACAGACCTCCGTCCTTCATGTCCACTGTCCATCCCACAAGGGGAGCAAAGGAGCAGAGGGTTAGATGAAGGGGAAGAGTCTGTCTTATGCTCATCTCTTCAGGAGAACATGAGACAGCAAAGCCCATGACGACACAAAACAATTAGTTCCCAAGTGCCTTGATCTTTACCTAAATCACTGTCCTTTCTAAGGAACCTGTAGCTAGGTCGGTCCTTTGGGGAGGCAACATTTACCTGTGATAGACATAGCGTGATTGTATGTTCTGACTCTTCAGCATGCTCTCATGGGACAGAAATAGTTGTTGAAGCACGACTGAATGCAATATTAAAAATGTCATACTGCTGGAGGGATGGGTTAGTGGTTAAGGCACTTGCCTGCAAAGCCAAAGGACCAAGGTTCGATTTTCCAGGTCCCATGTAAGCCTGATGCACAAGGGGGTCCATCTGGAGTTCATTTGCAGTGGCTGGAGGCCCTCGCATGCCCATGCTCTCTCTCTCTCTCTCTCTCTCTCTCTCTCTCCTAAGTAAATAAACAAAAATAAAAATGTTTTTAAATGCCATATTGTGCCAGCTGTATTGCAGCAACCATCCTGAACCCCCTCCCCGGGTGGGACACACTTCAATGTACCTATGGAAACACTTCCACAGAATTAATTCCGAGGAGTGTGTAAGGTCTCTGAAATGACTCCCTTTCTTTGTATGTTAAGTTATCTCCTCATGGCTGGGACAAGACATCTGACAAAAATCAGCTTAAGGGAGGGAGGGTCGATGTGGGCTCACAGTCTGCGGTCGCAGTCCATCATGACCAGGAGGGCAGTGGTAGTCATAGCTGGTCGTGTTCAGCCCACAGTGAGGAAACAGAGAGCAAGCCCCCCGCCAAGCCCCTTCTCTCCTTCAGTAGTCCAAGACCCCAGCTCATGAAATGGGTCAAGGTGGACCTTCCCAACCCAGTTAACCTAACCTAGACAATTCCTCACTGCTGATTCTAGGTGTGGTCAAGTTGAGAATAAATATAAACCCCCACGCTCTGGAGGAACTCTACAGAGATCTCTCTGAATATCGCTGCTAACAACACGTTTTCGTATAATTAGACCACAAGTGACATTCACTCCTATGCTTTTAAGTTGTTTTCTTTGAAAGAATTAGTTAATGAAGCATTTGGAACATGTACATTCGAACAATGATCCTACGCCTGCTCTGACCCCCAACAAGAGAAAAGGGGAGCATTTAGAATTTTTCCGGAGGCTGCGTGTTGTGATGCATGCATTTTAATCTCAGGAGGCCAAAGTAGGAGGAGTGCTGTGAGTTCCAGGTCACCCTGGACTACACCGTGAGTTTCAGGCCAGCCTGTGCTAAAGTGAGACCTGCTTTCAAAAAGTTATACTTTTTAGCTGGGCATGAAAGCATATTACTTTAATCCCAGCACTGCAGAGGCTGATGTAGGAGGATCACTGTGAGTTTGAAGCCAGCCTGGGAACCCAGAGTGAGTTCCATGCTAGCCAGAGGGAGTGAAACATGGCCTCATAAAAAAATAATTTAAAAAAAGTGGACTAGAGAGATGGCTTAGCAGTTAAGACACTTGCCTGTGAAGGCTAAGGACCCATGTTCAACTCTCCAGATCCCATGTAAGCCAGACAGACAAGTTGAAGCAAGTACAAGGTCGCACATGCCCACACAAGGTGGCGCATGCATCTGGAATTCAATAACAGTAGCTGGAGGTCTTGGCATGCCAATTCTTTCTCTTGCTCTCTAGCTTTCACTCCCTTTCATAAAACAAGGGGGCAGTCTGTTGGGCTTGTCTCAAAAAGTGGGGGCTGGAGGGATGGCTTAATGGTTAAAGCATTTTCCTGCAAAGTCAAAGGACCCAGGTTCAATTCCCCAGGACTCATGTTAGCCAGATGCAAAAGGGGACGGACACGTCGGGAGTTCTTTTGCAGTGGCTGGAGGCCCTGGCGTGCCCATTCTCTCTCTATCTCCCTCTTTCTTTGTCAAATGAATAAGCTAAAAGATAGTGGACCCAACTGTCATGTCCCCTCCAAGACATAGTTGAGCCATCATGGACCACTTCTATACACAGTTAGGCATTTTCAGATTATAACACTGCTCCACACAAGTCTCCACATCTCTCCATGTGTCTTGTCCTTGAAGCAGCATCAGGCCCTTGTTTCCAAATCCTTGAGCCCCCAGCCCAATGGCAGTCCGGCCAAAACCCTGCTGTTGTGATGAACAGAGGTCTTTGTAACAAACTCATGCCTTAATCATCCAGTGTCCCAGAAGGTGGCTCTCCATATGACATTCCTCCTGGATGAAAGACCCTTGTCAATCTAAGAAGGACCATTCAGAGCCAGTCTCCCAGTCTTTTCCT